>NW_009631630.1:0-27041 GCF_000690535.1 Cariama cristata | reverse complement strand
AGCGGGCGCCAGATCCTGAGGAAGACCTAGATTCAATTCAGCGCTTGGTGTTCGGCCATACGGCTACCTCAGGTAGCTCTTCAGCGAAAATCTGACAGTCCCCAAAACTTCACGAACACTTCTGGCCCTGAGCGGCTGGCGTCTTGCAAAACCTTCTGATCTGACAAGTTTGCCAACATCCTGAATGGTGAACATCTCATGGGGTAGGCGGTTCTTGGGAGGCTTCCATGCATCTTCTGTCGTCTCTGAAAACCTGTCTGAAAAAAATCGGTCTCCTTCTGGCTTTGCATTTAGCCCAGCACCAAACCTATGGAGGTAGGTTCAATTGGAAAGGTCCCATCTCTGCAGGGGTTTCGAGCCAACCTTCTGATTTGATGTGAACAGTATGTACGAATGCCAATGAATGACATGTTTCCATGATAAAGAGTGTGGTGATGAAATTCTTCTGCGTGCCAAGGATGGAAACAAAAAAGTCGGTGGGCAGCTGCAACACATCACAAGAGCTGGAAAATAAAACCCTTTCTGATTCCCAGAGCAGTTCTCGAGGTACTTGGAAACCTCAGATTCCTGCCCCTGGTGAAGGACCTGCACTCGCCAAGTACACCTAAGAGCAGACAGGCACTGTCACTGTATTAAAGCTGAACAAATATTCCACACAGAAGATGTTCTTATAGGGAGATATTGTTTGAGTGACAAAGGCTGATAAATCATTCTCTGGAGTTTTTCCTCTTTGCTTGGCTTCTTCCCATTGATCCATAGGAAATCGATGGGACTTTGCATGTGAAAATCCATAACCCAAAAGTCCATGCATTGATGACTTTGAGCAAGTCATGTTCTCAAGTAACACACCATTTGCTTTTGCTTTTCGTTAGCATTGTTATTCTGTGGGGAGGAGACTAAAGAAGACCCAGGGTGATTTTTGAACTGGGAACAACAGAGGTAATCTGTGTCCTCATGTCAAAGCAGCTCCCAGGCCCATCCTGGAGAAATGCATACCACTCACGTGTCACCCATTCCTGATGCTATTGGGAGCTGCAATAGCTCAATAGCTCTCAGCCTCTTCGGAACTGAGAGTGGTTAGATAAACACATGGTATTGATGCAAATGATACCTTCATGGACAGCTGGAACCTGGTGTGTTCCTGAGGATTCAGGGGTCTAGCAGAGACCTGGGGAGCTCACCCTGTCTGGTCTGCTTCTGATCATCATTATAGATCCACATCTCTAAAAGAGGGATGACAACACTCACTGTGGTCTCAGCATGTAAGGATGTTTTTTTCAGCATGAATGCTGTGCATTTTAGGCCCACTGTGGTGGGTTGACCCTGGCCAGTAGCTAAGCACCCAGACAGCTGCTTGCTTGCTCCCTCCCACCAGCAGGATGGTGGAGAGAATAGGAAGAACAAAAGTGAGAAAACTCGTGGGTCGAGGTAAAGACAGTTTAAGAAGTGAAACAAAGCTCTGTGCTAGTGAAGGGAAGTAAGAAATTCATTCACTCCTTCCCATCAGCAGGCAGATATCCAGCTGCTTCCTGGAGAGCAGGTCCTCGGTGCACGTGACTGTTACTTGGAGAGACAAACACCATGACCACAAACATCCCTGCTTCATCCTCCTTCCCCATAGTTTTTATTGCTGGCATCATATGGTATAGAATATCTCCTTGGTCAGTTGGGGTCAGCTGTCCTGGCTCTGTCCCCTCCCAACTTCTTTCCCACCCCATGCCTGGAGGCAGAGTGGGAAGCAGAGAAATCCTCAACACAATGCAAACACTGCTCAGAAACAGCGGGACCATCAGTGTGTTATCAACACTGTTTTACTCACAAATCCAAAACACGGCACCATACAGGTTTCTGTGAGGAAAATTAACTTCATCCCAGCCAGACACAGTACACCCAGAAAGCTTTAGTTCACAAAGCAGCACTGTGCCTTAAGCATCACTTTCTGTCTGCCATTGACAAAAGCTTTGCAGGGTTCTAAACATGCCACATACAGAAATTGGTCCATCAAGACCATCTTCCCCTGCAGATCTTCTATTGATCCAAAGGGACAGACAGCCTGAGGCTGGAGGGAAGAGCTAGTGGCTAGAGTATGCTACCCTTCAATTTAGGAGACCAAGAGACCTCCATTTCACTTTGATGTCCTGAAGAATGGTTGAATCTTTTACCTTCCCTGTGCCTCATTTTCCCAGTGCCCAGAAGAGAAGCTAGCAGTGCTTATGTGCCAGGGGTTGGTGGTGATGCAGGGATGTCAGGGAGGGAGATGGGCTGTGTAAAATCACTTGGTGCTGGCTCTGTTCCATAGATATTTGTGTCATCTCTCTTCTGCCCTTGTTTATCTTTAGGCTGCCTCTTCCAT
Organism: Cariama cristata; assembly: GCF_000690535.1. Taxonomy (NCBI): domain Eukaryota; kingdom Metazoa; phylum Chordata; class Aves; order Cariamiformes; family Cariamidae; genus Cariama; species Cariama cristata. The sequence goes on along the minus strand of NW_009631630.1, from coordinate 24,688 downwards.
AAGACATAACCTGCACCTGGATATGGACCAATTTGGTTTAAGACTCGCGGAAGTTTCCCTGCAGATCTGTGCCACAAGATGTGATGTGAACCTGCACAACATATGGTTCAGATCTCCTTATTTCATATAAAATGGGACTTATCTCCATAATCCTGAACTAAACAGAGATAGATACAAGCAGAGCCAGAAGGGAGCATCACTGCCACTCTCCTGCCAGTTTTCTGGGTCGGCATTGACTTACACACATCTCTGCACAAGCGATCAGCAATCAGCCAGTCTCACCCACCAAAACTCATTTCCAAGTGTCCAGATGGGAACTGAGTCAGGTTTTAACTGAACCACTTCCAGGTGGTGTACCAGGTAGCTCTAGGCAGATCTTGTCTTGCGCTACAGCTCCTGTGCTGGATTATACTGGCATGCAGGTCTGCACCAAGCAGGGTCATTCGCAGTTTTGGGGTCCTGAAATATCTCTGGAGTGAGTAACCAGTGGCACTATTGACCTTGTATTGGCAGGGGTGGGTGACAAATCCTCTACCTGTGTCTGGCCAGCAACCTGGAATACAGCTTTGGATCATGAACTCACCCATAAGGGCTTCTCAGTATGGGTGATGTGCATGTGCCCAGGCAGGCAAGAGGGACTTTGCTGTCCTGCACTCTCCGGTTAGCTGTAACTCTTTTTGAGCCTCAGCCTTTCTGAGTTTGACCCATGCTTTCATACTCTTCTTTTATCCGTTACTCAGCTGTAGTTATTCAGCTTTTTTTCCTTCTTGAGTTTCAGATCAGTGAAGAGTTCAGGATTCAGCTTCTTTGGTTATTTGCTGTATTTCCTTGCTTTACTTTGTACCTGTATCCTTGAGATCATTTCTGTAAGGAACTGTCAGCAGCCTTCGTCTATGTTCCCTTTAAACCCCTGGGAGCTCACCTCCTGGCTCTCTGAGTCCATAGGAGATGTCTCTCAAGCCCATTGTCTTTCTCTTGCCACTCTCCTGCCACTCTCCTGCCACTTCAGAGCTGTGAACTCTCACAGCTGCTCTCACCCAAGCTGCCTCCCACTTTCTGGTTGCAAGGATCCCACATCAAATGCATACAGCCTAAAGCTAACAGATGTTTTTCCAGCCCATCAGCTCAGTAGGAAACTGAGATTCAGATTTTTTTCCATTGCTTGTACCACCAGTACTAAAGGTTCTCTGGGATAAAAGCCGGCTTCACTGAGCACCTGCTCAGCCCTTTGCCCTATAGTCCTTCTGTAAAGGTCTAGTCATGCCATTTTCCTGCAGATGCTGTCTTAGGACGCAGAGTTGAAAATAAGTAACCTCAACAATCCTAGATATCACGTATTTGTCTGATTACATGACTCTGTAGTCTTTCTTCAGGTCTCTCGGAGATGTTTCCAACTGAAACTCAATGCTACCTGACCATGCTTCCCCACAGTTTACTGAAGAGTTAGTGTTCCTCTTTATACTTTATCTCAGATGGCTGGAAAGAACAGTCACACTCATGAAGAACCACCATTATTTTACCAGAGGGGAGCTGTGACTTCTGTGGCGAGACCAATCCATGGTGATTATCTCTTACTGGCCATGTAAGAAAATGTAAAGCACAGTAGAGACTCTTTCCTAATTGCATGGCTGTACAAAGGAAGGACCAGTCTTTGCATAGTTCCAGAGCAGAAAGATCTTCCTCTTCCTCTACAACAGTGTTGGGCCTACTGTGGAGGAAAACTTGCCTTCATGGCCTATGTGCATCAGTTAGCCAGACAGGGCCAGTCCTTCCTAGGGTGTCCCAGCCCACATCCTCACTGCCTTGCTTCCCACCCCTGCCACTGCACCACTATGTTCGAGGGGGAAGCAAGAGGGAAAGGACAGGTGTAAAAGGGAAAAGTGCCGGTCACTTTTCTGTACTCATAAAGACATGGCCACTCCATGGCCTTTACTAGGGTCTGCACATGTGTTAAGGGTAGGTTGCTCTTTTTGATGATTCACCGGAAAATGCATGCTCCTAGCTCCCTCCCCTGTAGCCAGCCCAGCTCTACAGAGATGAGTCACGCAGAGCAGCGAGATTTTATTCCTGTCACTACCACATCAGTTCAAACTGGTGCACAAGGGAGCTGGTGGGCTGAGTAAGAAGGTGCCATTTTTATGCGGTTGCTTTCGAGGCAGGAGCCGGACTTTTCTCACAGTATTTTTTACGGCATCTCAACAAATAAAACTCTAAGCACAGAGGGTCAAGACGCACTACATATCGGCAAAGGGGGATGTATACTAGAAATAAACCAGTTGCTGCATGCTCTCATCTCATGTTATCCCCTATGGAAACCTGGACCTCAACACTGACATGTCTTGCTGCAGAGGTCTCCAGAAAGACACACAAGTGAGCAGGGAGCAGGACTCCTCAAACTGTCAGTAGAGGAGATGGGACACCACATAGGGACTGCCGGATGGAAGGTGAATTTGGAAAGTTGTGCAAGACCACTGGCCTTTAATAAGACACAGCCAGAGTTCCCAGGGAAGCTGGGAGAAGTAAGTATCCACCATCTGCTTATCCAAATCTACTCATTCTTCAGCGGGCAACGTCATGGTCAAAGAAGGATCACACCTTGCTCTTTCCCAACAGTTGGGGAGTCTTACTCTCCTGTCCTGACCAAATGGATCCCTCTCCTGACTTCAGAAAACTGAAAGTTTGTTGCCCAAGTGACTCATCTCATTTCCTTGATAAGGAAGGAAGCCCTCTCACCTCAGACACCAGTTTATCCCAGGCAGAAGAAAACACTAACGGCTGTTTCTCTGGCTGTAAAGGGAGCTCAGACACCAAGGTGTGATTTAGTTAAGGAGAGATCAAATGTGAGAAGCTCACTAGGATAACTCATGGCTTTGTGGTGTGTGGCGCAGACTAGTTGCCCTTTGCCTCCCTGAGCTGCCCCATGCTGTTTCTGTCCCGGACCTGGCTGTTTGGGCATACTTCACTCAAGAGGGTAGGGGCAAAAAGTATCTGTTGAGCAAATCCAGTAGGTTAAGGCTTCTTGAAGGGTTTCTACCCTTGACATCCAGAAACACTCCAATGCCCTTTCCAGGTCAAGCTTGGTCAGAGTCAGGGATCAGCCCATTTTTTGGGCCCAGTGTTGAGAGATTCTCATAGACTTTCAAGTTGGCAGAGGATGTGCCTAAATCAGGGTAAATCAATTGCTCTGTGATTTGTGTACATAATTTCTACATTTTGTGTTTTGCACAAACAAGGTTTCTACAAGAGCTGAAATCCAAGAAGTCACCAATGCAAGGAGACAATAAAGGAAAAGGACGCATGCAAGCTTTGTTACTGATCAAAAGGGAAACCAATGGCTTCTCCACCCATATCCATCACAGACACAATGGGAAGGGACCTCTGAAGATTTCTAGTCCAATCTGCTCAGAGCTGGACTATGGCTAATGCTATGCCAGGTCAGTTGTGGTTTGTTCTAACTGCTTCTTGAAACCATCACTTCTCTGGTGACCTGTCTTGGGGAACAAACACTCCTATGGAGATGGCATTTTCCAATCAGAATGTCTCAAGCACAACTTGTGGCCATTGTCCTCTGTTTTACTTGTCACTGACTGACTAGTTTCTCACCTCCACAGAACTACACTATACAGTGACGGAAAGGAAGATGTTGGCAAAACGTATCAGTCTGTGTGTATCCCCATCACTGTGCCCACAGAGGAAAGGTTTTAATGGGATTTTACTATGAGGATTGGGAAGCTATTAGAAAAAATGTGCACTGACAGCCTCACCAACCAGGCAGTCGGGAGTCATGCCCTGGCTGTAGAAATAAGATATGCTCAAAAGTTGAATGGGATCCAACAGGCAGTGTTAAGCAGATTGTTCCTGGCAGGACCTGACAGTATAGCAGGGCCACTTGAGTCCTGTCCAGTTTGCCTGTATCTGGGAAGAACTTGTGAAAATCAAGGGCAGCTGCTAAGCAAGATCTCCAAGTTACCTGCAGCTGGAAGAGCTTTGATGCTGCTGGGACTGAGAACAGGAGGTTCTGCAAATGGCATTATGTAAAGATTTCAAGAGGCATTCATGGATACAGCTGATACTGGTTTTTAAAGTTGAGAGGTTAAGATACCCCACTTCCTGGGGATGGAAATGACAGAAGTCTTTCATTCGGAACACAGAGAAGAGAATAGCGAGGTGCAGGAGAGGAACTTACTGTCTGGGGCCAGGTGTGCATGTACAGACAGAAGAAGTGGCTCCAGAGATCTCTCCTTTGCTTGTAGCACCACATAAAAATTCCCTCTCCTGCTGGGCCTGCTTGCCCATGGCAAAAGCTGGTTAGAAGCTGCTTTGTGCTGGATAATTGAAGCCATTTGCTTGTAGTCATTATTTGGAGCTGAGGAGACTGAGAAAATGCACATGCTTTCTTGCCTATTGGCAGGCACAAGATCATCTCTGTCCAGAGGTGCTAGGTTGAACTGGAGGCTCTATTAGTGATGTTCACAAGTTCAGCAGCTTCTTCAAATCAGCTTCCCTGAGTTGAAAAATGGTTTGAATGGTTGTCCATGAACACACTAAAGTTGCAAAGGTCTCCCAGAAAGTTCACAAAAGACCTGATTTTCATTTTTCAACACTTCATCTAATTTTACTGAAACCCTCTTAAAAACTGTTCAAAATTCGTCATCGACCAAAGGTATTCTGTTTAAATACAGTTTCTGAAAAAAGTGAATACTTGTAATTCTGCAGAAAGTGGCAAATGTCAAGCAGAATTCATGCCAACATCCACTTATTTATTAAAAACTGTCGATCTTTCCATTTAAATAAGTTCTCACCAAATATTTTGACCACCTCCCCTAACTGTGGCTTTAATTGTGATCTACTTATCCCATTGGTATCCTTGAAAGGAACAGAGGTGAGGACACAGAACAGAAATTGCTTGCAAATGAAATCAAGGACAAATGAGGAATTCCCTATCCCCATGATAAAAACCCACCCACTGCCGAGGAAATCTCATTGCTCAGACTTTAAACACTACAGCTTGTGCTTAATTTGGATACCACAGTTCTCCTGCTATGATGAAAAAGTGCCAGTCTTACTCCAGGCAAAGAAAAATTCGGGGCTTAGCGGAGCTGCCAGACCCTGTCTTGCCACAGGAGCAATGCCACAGTCTGTAGCAGCCATGGTTGCAGCAGCGGGTATCGGCTCAGGCTGAGATCCCAACTGGCTCAGACCCATAATGGAGAGAGAGTTAGGTATGGGTGGGAGGAGGCATTTCTTTACATGCTGGGGAGTCAGTCTAGCTTTATTTCACCTTAAGACAGAAAGTTATTTCCCTAGAGCACGGGCCACTGTGATTAACCCGCAAGGTCTCAATAGCGGTGGATGAGATAACAAGAGGCAACGGCTATGGGTTGACTCTTCAGATCGGACATTAGAAAAAATTTGTCCCCCAGGTGGGTGGGTCAGGTCACAGAGATGCGGGATTTTCAAGACCTGGCCAAACAAAGCCACATCTGACTGACAACAGTCCTGCTCCAAGCAGGAGGCTGGAGTAGAGACCTCTCAAGAGACTGGCTCTCTTGCAGGTTTTATTTCATGTCTCAGTCTGGCAGACTGTGCCATTATCTGTTTCACTGACCTCAGGTGTAGCATCCTCTGATAAGGGCTCCTGTGAGCAGGCAGACCTTGGAAAAACACTGAGCTATTTAAGCGCAATGATTTGGGGGGGGAAGGTGAACACATACAGGCAAAGGCAAGTTAAATGTTGGAAGCATTTCTTAGCCTACAGCCTCTGTCCTCATAAAACTTTGGAGTAATACCTTTCTTCCCAGGTCAGCTGAGGCTGCCACAGCTGGATGGGCTGCGAGACAGCAGCCCAGACCCACCCAGGTCGATAAGCCTTCTTGACCTCAGGCCAGCTCAGGGCCAAGGAGTGAAGACGGACCCCTCTTGGACCTTCAGCCCCCACCCAGGCTCCTCGACCAGCTGGTTTGATTGTGCTCTGCCTTCAAACAAGGACAAATGAGGTGGAATTCAGAGAAGAGCAACAGGAATGATTACGGGGGTGGAGGTAATGGTTGAGGAGGAAATATTCTGAAATTTAAAGATGGATAGCCAGGCTACAAGCCTACATGCGGAGACATTATCATCAGTCATTAAGCAACATAATACTTCAGAGCCAGGGCAGGCTCATGATTCAAGACAGCCTGGTCTCCAAAGTGTCGCAACCCAGAGGAGCAGCGCAAGGCCAGGTGAAAGGAGTCCATTCACGTATGTGAGCATGAACATTAATTTTTTTCCCCTCAATACAACAGCTCATATTAAGAAGTGAAATTCTCCTTGACGCTAGGCAGTACGACAGGGGCACCAGGGAAAGGGAACCTCAGGCTTAGTATCAGGGAGACTGTCTAGAAGCTAGAATTGATTTGGCGTGGCAATGATCAGCCAGAGAGTCAGAGCCCCATTGCTTAGGACACTGAAGTTGCACTGGACAAAGCATTGGCCAGTAGACAATGGTGAGTAATCCGCCACCAATCAGCAGATGGACAGAGTGATCGGAGGAAGGCTTTCCCAGTGCAGATTTGCAGGAGAGGGGCCAGATTTGCCTCTGGTGTAATCCTCAGCTCCCTGTCTCTGCAAAAAGTGGTGTGCCAAGCCCTCCTCACACCTTCACCCAGAGAAGAGCCGGGCTTGGATCGCAATGTGTTCACACAAAGTTTGCAAACCACAAATGTCATGCGGTGAGACTGGGAGGGAGCAAGTGAGAAGAGAAAGGAGAGCAATTAATATGCAGCTGGTGCACAGACTTGAGTGAAAGGAGCCGACGATGACCACCCGGAGCTGACGCTTAGAAACGTACAATAAAAGCTGAACGGATGGCTGAATGCAAGACCTAGCGAATCAAAACAGATGCAATAAGCTGAGGCCAGTGGAACCAGCAGCCAACAATGACAGCAGAGCTCATGGGCTGGGGGGCACGTGGTTGGCACAGAGAAAGGAGGAGGCCAGAAAGAAGCGCAGATGAGCTCTACCAAGAGAAGCAAAAGCCTGCTGTTTTGAAAGCCAGAGCAAACAGCTAGTGTGCTCCTGTCACACATGGCATTGACAGTGGGAGCTGCATGGTCCTCTGTGTCTGTCCAGGAGCCACTCAGAGGCAGGCTGCTTCCAGGATCAGCACAGGATCCTCCATCATCCCTCCTGCTTTCCTCTGGGGAGGGCTGCCCTCAGCTGTACACTGCTGGAGGGAATTCAAGGGGCTGCTCTTCCAAAGTGATCCTGCAGGCAGAACTCCGCTGCCCTCCAGCATCCAAGTCTTTCCCATCACGAGAGAGGGAGACCATCCATCCCTCACCCAGCGTGGTTTGTGAGTTTTGGTCACCTGAGGCAAGGGCTGCACCAGCTTGTGGCTCCCAGGTTGGCTCTGCTGTGTGGTGGGACTTGCGTGCAGACTTGGGAAGGGAAGGAAAGGTCCACACTGCTGAGGCCTCCTGCCCCTTGATCTGCTGGGGCATCATGCTGTGGGTTAGCACAGCAACAGATGCCATGAGCCAGGCTCACTGTGACAATACAACTGCTGAGAGGAGAGCTGATATTGTAGCTGAGGGCACAGACACTCAACCCAGGAACTCTTGTGTTGGTGACATCCATGAATCTGTGTAGGATATGCATGCACGTTAGAAATAGCTAGCAAGTGTTCGTGATCCATATAAAATATCTGGGGTAGCAAATTTATGTACCTGGTGAGGAACATCTGTAGTTTTAAATAGCTGGAGCAGATCTGCCAGGGGTGTAAACCAGCATGGGGCTTCCGCAGAGCTGTGCTGCTTTGAGCACCTAGCACCTAACTTCACATGCAGGGGTGCAAAGGCCCCAAGTCATTGGCTTCCTTGCAGCGTGCAAGGGACAGCAAGGCAAAGGCTGGACATATCTGCACTTACACAACCTCCAGGAGCAGTAAACCTGCTTTGAACATCTCAGGCCATTTAAAGAAAGAAAAGAAAAACAAACCCACCTTAAAATTCCCTTTTGACTCCTGGCATCTCATCCATTCATTTGTGGCCTCCCTTGTGAAAGACCATAAAAGAAATTTTTACAAAAGGTAGGGTGCTTTTTGAGATCCTTCTTGCTGCTCCCAATGCACAGCCCAATTTAGAGGAGTGTTCCTTCATCTCCCCAGCTCCTTGCAGTTAACGTGTAGAGCAAGACAGACTCTGCAGTGCTCTAACAACCCATTAGACAGCCAGTCAATCACATCAGTGATCACTATAATAGTACATACACCAGCGGATGCTTCCCCACCAGAGCTGGGCACAGCAGTACACCAGCAGGTCCCCCCAGCACCTTCCAAGGGATCAAAGGATATTAAAGGGGTAAAAATAAAATACTCAACCTGATCTCTTCTTCAGCTGCCTCTTCTTCTTGCTGGTAGAGACAGAGCATCTTGAGGATGCCGTGCCCATGTCAGAGAGTGTCCCTTCCAGCTGGTGCTCAGCTCTCTGGGCAGCCACTGTCTAAAGCCTTGCCTCTTATCAGCTCACCAGTACCATTTCCATACAAAGCCAAAATCAAGTGCAGGATGTGCTGAAGGCAGGAATCTCTGTCTCTGTCCCTACCAAGGGCTTTCTTAAGCCCTGTGATGACAGATGCTGTCATGGAGACCCAATGCAGGGAGTCCGGCTATACAGGACAAACTGGCCTTTGCTTTGATACAGCGCTGTTCTGCTTCTCTTTCCTCTTCCATTCTGTTGTCATCCTGAGTGATGAATACAGGGACCAAATCCAGAGTTACCTCTTGGTTCCAGAGAAGATGCACTCTGTGGCCAATCCTTCAAAATCTAGATGTAGACAACTTTAGAAAACTGCATCAGGAAATGGTTTTATTTCTTCTCCAGCATGAAGCCCTCAGAAGAGTGTCGCCCACAGGCTTAATCTCTTCCCAGCAAGTCTCAAACTGACTAAAATATAAATATATCAAAGCAAGATTCTCACATACCCCCAAACTTCCCAAATATCCAAAGCCTTGTGTTAAAATCAGCCAAACCAGCAACCTCTTGATGCTTCAAACAGAAAGTTTTTCTGGAAGGGAAACCTTGGGTCTCTTCATGGTACTGGACATTGTGCAGGGGCAACTGGATAAGAGCCTCTGGACTCTGCCATTCAAAATGATCTAACTGTTTCTTCTGGCCTTAAAACTAATTTATCAAAAATACGCCAACTCCACACTGTACCAGCAAAGCCTCTACTATAGATTTGGCAGCAAGATGTCCAAATCTACTGTAGCCATTGACACCACCATGATGGATCTGCTGGAGAAAGCTTGGGTAAAGGAGGGGTACATATATAACAAGGAATATGGTACATATATAAATAAGTGCAGACTTCAGTAAGCTATAAATCAGTTGAGAACCCCATAGTGTTTAGAGACAACCACGCTATGTTCTAGTCAATCAATCTGTTGCTGAAAATATTATTAATGCCTGGCACATAGATTTATGATGAAGGCTAGATGGATGCAAAAGAAATGTTTGTTAGTGGGAATTTTTGATGACTGTGCTGAAATACCATTCATTTGTGAAAAGAAAGCTAAATGTAATCACCATGGTTGTTTATCAGGAAACAGAGTCTTCTTTGTCTCTTTGTTGTCCACTTTAACTTGCAGGATACCTGGGCTCTCCTGTCTGTCCTTTTGCCTTGAATGCAGGCAAGTTAAAAACAGGTAACTGTACACCCAGCATTGTGGCAGGAGGTATGTCATCATCACATAATTCCCAACACAATTAGAGATGTTGGGCTTTGGTCTGTGTTCAGAATCTAACAGCACAAAATCACCATGTAGAACATTATCTCAGTGAGATCACCTGCATGTCTCCATGCAGGGATGGACACATGAGGAGAAAAGAGGAAAGGTCCCATGTGTAGCCTTTATTAAGCACAGTGGTTATGGAGCTCAAAAGAAATATAACGGAGCATCTACAGAAGGGTAAAATGAAGAGCAGCTTGGACCAGCATGAGCATTTCTGACAGTGCTTGTAAATTTGTGGACTGATGCTGTTGTACTGTTCTCTTTGCAGCGGGGCAAGTCTCAACATCTCCCCATCCTAGCCCTGCTGGCGCTGTTTCCACTTTGCCATCAAAAGCTCCTGCCTTCCCCAAGAAGATGCCTGAGTGGCAGTTAGACACTGGTGTGGTCATTCCTCCTCAGCAGCCGACTGGGAGCTGTCCACAGTGTGGAGGAGTCAAGCCATGACACTGAGGGATCTTTGACAGTAATGCAGAGGAGACTGTCAGATCCTGTGGGACACTCCCTTCAGCCTGCCCAGCACCTCCATGGACATGTCTAAATACAGCCATGGATGAAGCAAACTCAAGATGAGTTACTGTCTCCAGAGCAAGAGGAGCTCATGATGGCTGCAAAAGGAGGGCATCTAAACCCTTCCTCCACCACACTGAGCAGACCAGTTCTAGGACCACTGCTCCAGCATAAGCCTCAAGCTGAGCTCTGCCCCTCCAGTCCCAGGCACCACGCTGCCTGGGCCAGCTCTCTGCCTGTTCAGCTTCCTTGCTTCCCTTTACTGCTGTTTTTGTTTTCTTTCCACAGCTCGTTTTCTCGGTCATCCATGTCTCTGAGCATCATATATCACGCCTATGTGTCCAGAGGAAAGAAAGATCCCCTCCAACCCAGCAGCCCTGTAACGGATGGACCTTCCCAATTCGCAGCTAGCTGACAGCTTGTGAGAACAACAGCTTGAATTACTGAAAGAACTTTTCCCACTGAGTTAATCTGCAATGGATGTAGGTGACCTTCTAAAGGCATCTATTAATCAAAAAACCGGTGCCCATTCACCGTGCTAGGCTGAGCCCTTTGGGGGAAGGAGGGGTTACTAATTTCCCTCTGAGATAAATCATAATTTGACAATAATCATCTGCCCTAATCACTCCGATTCTTCCCTTTAATTATTTGTACACACAGCTCTTCCTGCCTGAGAAACACAAAGGACGACATTAAACGTGGCGTTTGCACTGTCGATGGGGAAACGCTGAAGGCTCCAGCCACAGCCTTAAATCTCTCTGTGCGGTACAGAGCACCCAACGGAGCTGAGCTGCCAGGGCTTTGGCCAGCTCTGGGGCACCTTCCGCTCAGGGTACAGGGAGCAGCCTTTCCCTGAGAGGAGCCACTGCTTCCAGCCATGGGGAGGGCAGCGGTCCCTGAGCCCAGGGAGAAGTCCTGGGACAACAGCATGAAGGAGAGGGCTGTTGGAGAGCAGAGAGCAGAGGGGCTCTAGAGCTGTCCTGGCAGCCCGGGGTGTCACCCCAACACTGCCCACGGCTGTAGCCACTGAAGAGGCTGACCCCCATGCAACACCCATCCCCTGCACTCTTGCCTCTTGGAGGGCTGTAATAACAGCGAGGCTGCGGAGAGCATGGGGTTAATCTCACATCAGTGCCCCTCGGATGTTGGGAGGAAGGTCTGTGAGCTGCGAAGCCAGCAGACAGTGGGAGGGAGGAAGGAGGGAGGAAGGAAGGGAGGGAGGGGTGGTTTGGGTGGCCTTGCTCTGTGCTGATGCATTGCTTTGGCCCGGGGCTGAGGGGTCCCTGCCTGGGGTGAGACCTTCGCCCAGCGTGAGTGCGCTATGAGGGGTGTCTTTGGAAGGCACCAGCAGCCCCCTGCCCTGAGAAGCTCTCGGGTGGTGCCGGAGGGAGTGTGATCCCTGGCCATACTCTGAGGACTCCACTTCTCATCATTTCCTTTCATGCTGGCCACTGAGCTGTGGGGGTGTGGAGTCGGGTCTCATTACTGCTTCCAGCAGCTGGTCCTTTTGCTCAGTCACCTCGGAGCCTTCTCAGTCCCCAAGGCACACAGGCTTCTCCAATGCTCCAGAGGCAATGATGCTGTGTCCTTGGGCACCTGTAAAAGCAGAAGGGGTGTTGACGGGGGTCAGATGAGTGCTTTGTCAAAATCTGCATCTGTGGAGTAAGAGTATAAATAGCAGTGGTGTGAGAATTTGCCTGTCACTGTGGCTGAAGGTGAGGGCAGGTAGCTGAGTTTCCCTGTGACAGCAAGGGTACAGTGGTGTGACTAGCTGAAAACTGATCAGCAGAACTCTTTTTCAGTAGATTCGTGGGATAAGGCAAGCAGTGCGTGCTGTCCCTGGCAAAATGGTACTCCTCCTTTTTCTCCTTGGGAAGAAATCCTCTAAAACTGGAAACAGCCAGGAAATGCTGCACAGCTCCTCATGGGAAGTGAGATTTCTCACTGCACCTGTCTCCTCTCCCACTGGCCTGTACCCACGGCATCTCCCACAGTTCAGGTAGCCAGAAACAGGCTGGGTGTACCGGCTTCTCACCACCAGCCCCCCCATGGGGTACACAGCCTGGAGATGCACAGCCCAGTGTGGGTAGCTAGGATGGGCTCTTGAGCACAGTAGAAACACACTAGCCACATTTCATCCTCTACTTAGTAGGGTTTGGGGGCAGGACTTTTTAGGATTTAAATATCTGCTCTCCCAAAAACCAAGCAAAATTGGAAACAGCCTCCACAAGCTTCCCCAGTGCTACTGGGCTGACTTCTAGTAATTCCTGTAGCCCAGGTCAGTATGATGTCTTACAAGCTATACCATGGACCTACAGCACCATATGCTGGCCTAGTTTAGCATCTACACAGCAGCACAGCCTGCCTCACTTTGTGCCTGGTCCCTACAAAGCAGTGCAGAGCAGGGCGGGCCATCAGGTCTGGGCCTGGGGGGAGCTGCAAATGGTTGGCGATGCTCCCCACTCCCCTCAGAGGGACAGTCGGTGCCCGGTGGGGCTACCTCTGGGAAGGGAGCATGACAGCACTGGACCAGCATCACTTGCGCGCACGGGCCCCAGGAGAGCAGCTTCCCGGGATGCCTGTCCAGCTGATGCAAGCAGAGGGAGGTTGGAGCTCAACCTACCCTGCGGGTTTGGGCAGTTGTATCCTCCCTGACCGGCTCCAGACTCGTCCTCCCCTGATCTGTGCTTTGTCCACTGGGAAAGCTCCTCTTCAGTTTCAGCAGCTCTGGGCGTAGTGGAGCCCTCCTCTGGGACCCCACAACTACCCCAGGGACCCTGTGGGGGCTGGCAACTGCCCCACTGGGAGTCCAGTTGAGGCTAGCTTTGGATCCTGCCCTACCAGCAGTGTTCAGACCTGCCAGACTCAGCGCAGCTCAGCTTGTGATCCTCCCTCGGATGGGAGGGACAAAGTGACCCTGAGCAACTCTGAAAGCAACCACAGTAATATTGAGCTGGGGAGGAGCAGATTGTTTCCCGAAAGTCTAATCCATGGGACTCCCTGTCATGAGAGACCGGTGATGGTAAAAGCCAAGGATACAGAAATAAAGATTTAATACAACTGACGAGAATAACTGTGTCACTGAGAAAAACAGTCATAATGTTACTATGTGCCTGGTGACTTTGTCTCCTGTTTCTTGTCATACAGTGCCCTATGGGGTGTCTAGCATTGGCTAGGGAAACACCACAAGCTTAGACTGTGGTGCTTATCCCCAGGGCAGTGAGGCATCGCTGAGCACAGCCTTCCTGTAAGAGGTGATTTGCACTGCTGTGGTGTTCCCTGAGCCATGGGGGACAGCTCAAAGCTATGTGTTCCTCTGGAACAACTCTGGTAGTCTGGGAGTTTGGGACACAATGTGTTACTCTTGGCCTGTTTCTGAGCGAGTTCTGCTATGGGCATGAGGGATGGTTGGTTCCTACTGGAAGGTGAGGCAGCTCTAAAGTGCATGTCCCTGTACGGTAGCATGGCCCAAACCAGAATCTGCTGGGAGAAATCTGTCCTCATGCTAAGCCATACATCAGCTTAGGTCCCTCCTGTTCCCAAAACCTGTAGGGGCAGAGTTGGAGTTAGCAATGACCCACCCAGACTTTGCATATGTATCATCATTTCACCCCATGCTCCAGTTGCCCTTGCTTTGCAAAGAAACACGTCTTCTTGTTCTGGCTGAGCCTCTTCTCCATGTGGGATGTGCCCATGAGTGAGAACATATTTAATGCCCAGCAAGCGAAGAGGTGACCCTGCAGTCTCACAACACCTGCTGTGTCCCTGTTACCTGTGGATTAAGTTGCCCACAAAGATGTGGGGCCCCAGTGGAGAGCCTGAGGAGAAATGGAGAGAGCATTTGCCCCAAAGTCTAAGGATGGAAGAAACCAAACAAAATGCAAGAGGTCAGCAAACACGATGCAGCAATTAGCACAGGAGGGTGGGGAGGAGAGACTGAGACAAGGTAATTTATGGAGTTCAGGAGAGGGAATTCTTTAGGGGCACTGATCACGCACTAGAAATACCTTCAAGGTAATGACATAAACAAAGGGAGTGAATTATTCACCATCTCTGATGATGGCAGGGCAAAAGGCAGTGACCTGGATCTGAAGAAGGGAAGTTTGGGTGGGAGGAAGCCCCGGCAGCAGGAACAGCCTAGTGTGGGATGCACTCTCTGTGGCAGCCTTGCTTTCTGTGCAGAGTCCATCTCTAATATGTCCTTGGCTGGGCCCACGTCAATGCTGGTGCTGGAGGGGCTGAGGCCAGCTCGTGACCTGTGGGGGAACTCCCAGCCTGCATGCCCCTCCTGGCATGGAGCGAGTAGGTGAAGTTCCCTGCATGTGACAGCTCTGGCCCATACACAGAGCCTGCTTCTTTCTCAGGGCTGCAGTTGAGCAGGCAGACAACTTTCTTTGCCTGCGGGAGTGAACTGTGTCTACCTGGCACCACACAGGTGGGAATGGATGGAGATCAGTTTGGCATTTGTGACAGTCACCAAGCTGGGCAAGTCAGTAGGAGGGAGCTAGAAGAAGCAATGGCTTTGACTTGGAAAGAAGAACCAGGGTCTGGAAATGCAGCCTCCAGCAAGATCACAGCATCACAAACTGGCTGAGGTTGGCAGGGAACTCTGAAGACCATTTGGTCCAGTCTCCCTGCTCAAGGAGAGCCACCCAGAGCCAGTTGCCGAGGTCCACATCCAGATAGTTTTTGAACATCTCCAAGGATGGTGAATCCATGACCACCCTGGGTAACCTGTGCCAGTGCTCAGTCAACCTCACAGTAAAAAAGTTTTTCCTGCTGTTCAGAGGGAACCTCCTGTGTTTTGGTTTATGCCCATTGCCTCATGTCCTGTCACTGGGCATCATTGAAAAGACCCTGGCTCCATCATCTTTGCACCCTCCCATCAGACATTTATATACATTGATCAGATCCTCCCAGATCCTCTCTGAGTCCAAAAGATGGAGATTTCCTATGCATGGACAAGAAACCTCCTGCATGCTGCTGGGGTTATTTATCTGTCCGTAGATATGCATGCCTCTGCTGAAGAGTAATGACCACATCGAGATTATGCATGTGAGGAGGCCTAGGAAAGTACTGTGCTGCTGCTGCTGCTGGCATGGGCTGGGATTCAGTCCTACTCCTGCTCCCTGTGGCTTCACAGCAACCCCAGTGGGGAGCTGTGAACAAATTTCCCAATGCCTGCTCTTTGTTCTCTCTGCCGCTGGATCACGACCTCATGCCACAAGGAAAATGGAGGAGAGGTGGGAATAGTTCTGCTGTCCCCTTTGTGCTGGTGACCCATGGAGGCAGGGGTGTCTCTTGCATGCTCTGGCAGCCTGGCCTCCCTGTGCACCCATCCTGTGCCTCATCCCTCCTAGGCTGCCAGGAGAGAAAGGTGGTAGAGAAACACTGTGTACCCCCAGATCCAACCTTCCGCTTCTCCTTGCCTTGCAAGAGTCAAACCTTCCTGTGTGCAGGCAAACACTTACACTCTGGCTTGCACAGACCAAATTTATTCACCCAGGGCAGACAAATAAGAAATAAATGCCCCTGTGGCTCCTGCAGATCTGTCTAGCTCAAGATTTCCTGTCTGTGAGCGTATCCAACCCCTAGGAACATGCGAGGAACTCAGACTTCTGTTCCTGGCTGGGCATTAAACCACAGCATGACTCTTACAAGGAAAGATATCAGCCTGATGCCAAGTGGAAATCGAAATGTCATAGCAGGCACCATCTGGGCACCTCTGATCAAACAGACCAGGATCAGGGATGGAGAGCACCCATTGTGTTTGCTAGGAGACCCACTTTGACCTCTGCAGCCTTTTCTATCTCTCTGGAGATGAGTTTGTTCTTACCTGCATCTCCTTTGGGGGGGACTCTTCAAGTGCCTTATCACGGTCAATAGGCTTGGAAGATAGGTATGGGTCCCCCAGAACTGCTTAAGGGGTCAGGGTTGGCACTGGGGTAGCCATCATCAACCACCCACCAACTTCGCTCCTGGCAGAGGCAGATGCTGGAAGGCAAGAAACCCGGGAGACAAGTGGATCAGCTTGGGTGGTTCTTGCAACATCTCCAGGAAACATTTAGGAAATAGTGTTCTGATCTTCTGCTAAACGTCCAGAGTCACATCACAAACCAGGATCCTGGATGTGCTGTCTGAGCCAATGCCGGTACAGAGAGACAGACGTCTCTTGCATTGCTTGTCCATCAAAGCCATGTGTAGGAGGTGACATGGGCTGGAATAGCTTTTGGAAAGGAGAGACTAGAGGAGGTCTGCTGGCTCTGCAACCCACAGAAACCACACGGTCCCCTGTTCCCTCTTAGCACAGACAGGTGGCCAGGGGCAGGGCAGTCAGCCTGACTGTTGGGAGAGAATAAAGCAAGCTAAATCCACTTGGGAAGAACATTATGGCTTTGGCAGCCCTGAGCCAGCTGCCTGGTCCGTATCTCCCATAGATATGTTAAATTCACAGTTTCTGGACATGCAGTCTCACGGAGCTGTATAACAACAGCAGGAAAACAACAACCCCTTAGCCCCTGGTCAGTTCTGTCCTGCATTAGCAGAGATACAGTATCTGTCCCAGGCACCGATGCCATATGCAGAGAACAAGGACATGGGTCTGGTCCAGTGTGGGGCATGCAGGTTTACAAGCCAGAGAAAGAGGAAAGGCAAAGGAAACTGCCTCCTAAATGTGAAATAACTGGAGGCTGGCTCCAGACCCTCAAGACAAAGCTATAAATCTGCCTAGCCCTGCTGCGAAAGCATGAGACACCCTGGAACAGCCACACGGCGTCACAGTGTCCTTGATCTCTTTTTTCTCTTCCATCCCTTCCTTTCATCCCTGCCACCCCTGGAGGCACGTTCAGTCTCCTGGTGACTACGGTTTCTCAGCCTGCTCAAACGCTGCTCTCTCCTGTCCTGCTGTGTTTTATAGCAGGCTGGGTCAGGTTGCAGTCGCTAATATCAGTTGCCAAGCTGGGCACAGAGGGAGGGCAGTCCCAGCTGAAGGACGAGGTTTCCAGCAGGACAGCCTGCACCTCTGTCAGCGGTGTTGGTGTCTGGCCCTAGCTCCCCTCTGTCCTGTTTTGGGAGGCACCAGGAGGACTGACCTGTGCAGGGAGTGCAAACTGCTGGGTGTTTTCCCCTGGGGCTTGTGTTAGGTCATGCGACTGACAGCGCTCTGGCATGTCCCATCACATGGTGGGGAGTGGGTCTGAGGCAATGCGTGACCATGGCTGTGGTGGCCATGAAGCACTGCCCCCAGGCTGGTTGTGGGTCACAGGGCCCATGGCAACAGCTCCTGACCCTCCTCTGTTTGCCGGGCTTGAATCTTCCTGGTAAGCTGAGATGAAAAGAGGAATTCTCTGGGTGCCCCGGGAAGGGGGAGCCACGTTGACGCTTATTCCTAACACAGAGCTGACACCAAGATGTCCCCTGGGAGACACGACTTAGCTCAACTCCCCAGCTGGTTTAAAAGCAACTCTGTTTTGAAGCCACAGACCCCCCTTCCACAACAGCAAGCAAGGAGGCTCAAAGGCCACTCAAACCACATCCAGGCAAGGCCATTTGCCGCTTGTCCTCATTTGATCATGTCCTGCATATTGTCTGGGAGTGAGGGAACAAAGCAGGGCATAAAGCCATTGTCTTGCTCTCCCCCAATTTAGCTCCATGGAGCATAGGCAGAATCAGCACGTAAGCCACAGAAAGTCTGTACCACATTTGTCTCCTTTGTGTGTCTGGGTTTGCTGCACAAGGAGGAGGGGGAAAAGAAATGTGTTCAGTCTGTAGCTAATGCCACAGCCTAAGAAATGGATCAAATCACCCCGCAACAATTTGCAATGCAAAAGGAGCAGCTCTCCTCTTGGTTTACTCCTCCCCATGCACAGACACATGCACGGCCCCTCTTTCCCACGTCTCTGCCTTGGGAGAAGAGCAGCTCAACACCCCAGTGTGGACAGAATACTCCACCCCGCTGCTCCCACCCGCTCCTCGCAGCTGATTGCCTCCTTGCTGATTTAAATCCCTGGCACAGACACCCCGGTGCCTGTCCACCCTTTGGCACCAGGGTGAGGAGTGGCAAAGACTGGATGCCAAGGAGGGGGTAACCCCAGCACATTGGCAGTACTGCCCGTACACAGACTCTCTCTGTGTCTCCAAAGGTTTCTCTCCCAAGTGTGCTTGACTAATTAGTAAACGGAGCCTAAACCTTTTGGTCTCCATCGATCTTATCTTTAAACCCTGCAGACAACAATTCCTCAATCGATACCTCATTTAATTGCTGCCACCAGGCTGACAGCTGGGGTTCTGGCTGTGCAAGCCTGGCTGTCACATGGCAGGTTGCCAGTGCCACCTTCTAATCCCAAACTGATTTATCCTCGTGCAGCTCCTCTCCCCCTGTGCCCCCCTCCTCCGACCCTATTCCTGCCCGTCCCTCCCTGTGCAGGGGGTAGAAAATGCCCTGGCTACATGCATCCCGCCACAAACACATCACACCTCTGTGCTCATTTGCCTCCGGAGCACAGCTGTGGTCAAACTGTCATGTTGATGAGCACCCAAGCATGAACATGCAGTCTCCATGCATGCTGCTGAGACCGGATCCAGCTCGGTCTCAGCCCAAGGAGCAGAGGACTGCTACAGGGGGGACACCTGGGTGTCACGTGCAGTGTTTTCCAGCCAGGCCATGCTGGGGGACAGGAGACAGGCAGCTCCTACCCCACACATCCCGATGCCAGACCTGGCCTCCTTGCATCCTTGTGGCACTGCCTCCCCCTGCATGTGCTGCACATGATCCATTTGCTGGGCTGCTGTTCCTGGTGAGACCAGGAACTGGATTTTTAGGGATGCTCGCAGCCCTCTGAAGAGCAGCAGATACAGAGGCAAGCCATGGCTGCTATTTTGGCACAAGCTGCCTTGTGGAGTCAGGCACTGACTTCCCAGTTAAGCACTTGACTTGGGGCTGGGGGAGGTATGGCAAGCGGATCAGACTTCTATGATAGGGTACTAGCCATGGTTCCTCTGTGTTTGCTCTGGCTCAATTTTTACTCTTGTTTTGATCATGGTTTTTGCTGCAGTTTAATGATAATCATAGGTGCAACATGCATTTTGTTCAGTGGCAGATGCGTGAAATAATTGCTGTAACCCTGATCTTTGATCAGTTATGTGTTTGTCATCTGCAGTTCCTCTCCTTGTGGTGATGCTGGTTGCTCTGTCCTTGTATCCTCAGGAAACATTGATGTGTAATTTTGGAAAGAAATAGAGCTTGTATATGAACACATCACCAGCAATACCACCTGAATGAAACCTAGGCCTGCCTCTAGGCTGAGATTGTGCCCCACAATACCAACCATGAGTCTGGGATCTGCCCAGCAAGGAGGTGAGTACCTTGCTTTCTGTGGTGCCTGTGTAAGCACATCTGCAGCTCAGCCCAGACACTGAGACCCAGTGCAAACCTGGTCTTGGTCACACCAGCTTTCAAGCAGCACTACCTACAAATCCACGGTGTAAAACGTAATGGAGATACATCCCACTGCAGTCTGTGGCCATCAGTTTCTACTCACATGCTCTTCTGAAGGTCACTTGTTCCATCTCCAGCTTTACGTGGAGGCAGCACCTTCTCCAAGCCCTGCTGAAGACATCTTGGAAGACTTCTCAACCCAGATGCGGTGGGACTGGTGAGCTTGACTGATCTGCCGAGTCTGTGACATTTGTGGAGTCAGTGCCTGAGGCTGATTGCTGACTTCCCTGAACTCCAGGGGAGGAGAAGCTGCAGCAGAAAGCAGCTCTCAGATCTGCTTTACAAAAGGTGACTTATCCACTGAGTACCACCAGTGACATTTTGAGTAGCACCTGTCCTTGCAGCTTTCAATTGCTCCACTCCATGGTGAACAAAAGTCAGTCTCCTCCAAGCAAGAAGAGATTCAGAGGTGTGAAAGAAATCACCAGCTCCACTATTGGCCTTAGCTAGCATCCTCATTATGTGCTAAGTGACAGGGATGAGGCCCTTGCTATGCTAGGTGCTGTACAGAAGAGATGGGTCTAGGAGAACTCACATGTCTTCCCAGTGTCCAACAGGGATGTGGAAATCTTCTCAGAGGTGACCATCTTCGTACCATTTAAAGTCTTCACAGATCAGCAATGAGGAACTAGTGCACGAGGAAAGGCAAGGGAATATGCTAACAGTTTGCTGGGGACAAACTCAACTCTGGTGTAAATGGATGCACTGTCTTTAGGTCCACTGGGCTAACTCAGAAGACCCTTGGTTGCTGCAAGGGGCTGGTGTCTCCTGCAACTGGTGACAGGTGGGATGCATCACAACCCACACACCTACTCTTCCAGTTTGCTCTTCTCCTGTAACAGCCACACTAAGGCAATGTAGCCAGATTCTGCTCTTGCTGCAAACTGCTGAGGCTGGATTACATAGTAGAGGTCAGGTTGAAGTTAAAGGTACCTGAATCCCAGCTCTCTGGGCCAGAAACCATTTCCAGAGCCTTTGAGCCTGTATATCCAGCGTGTCTTACCACTGAACTCGAACCGCGTCTGTATAAGCAAGACTGTGAGCAGTCAGGGTGCAGTCTTAGGAGAAAGTCTGCCCTCTTCCCAGTCTCCCAGGCCACAGTTCCCCAGTGAGCCAGGGAGGGAGGTGAATGCTCAATAGCTTTATGGATGAAGGCCATGAAAGCTTGCTATCGTGTTAGTGGGACTGGGGGGCTCGTGTGTTATCAGCAAACAGAAGTTGTTTCCACTGGCCTCTGCTACCATTCAATAGTCTGTTTTATTCAGGGCTGCTGCCTGCTGCATCTTGCTCATAGCAGGTTTTCCGTATAAGCCCAGGCTGGAGCAAAAGGGATCCAGGTAGGCAGTCCTAGTGGGAGAGGTGACTGGTGGCAGACAACCCCCATGGGCAGGCTGGGCGTTGGTTACCTGTGCAGGCCGTGCCATGGGAGTACCAATCGCCTTGGTGCGAGAGGGTGCCTGACACATGCTGCTGGGAGATCAGCAGTTGGCCCCGAGCATGCCCCAGATGGTTTGATGCCAGGGTGTTTGCACACAGCTCTGCCATTTAATGGGGAGAGAACGCATAGCTGATCCCAGCTGAAGCCATACACTAAAATGCTGACAGACTGTTTGCCGAGACACAAACATTGGCAAATGGCCTCGCTTGCCATATACTTAGAGTCACGGCAGAGAGGGAGGGAACCCAAGAACAGGGCTGTCTCTGGCAGTGACTGAGAGTCCTCAATGTGCAGTTCAGTGCGTGTTTCTGGGAAGAGGGGAGTCATTTTCTCAGGCGATTTGAAACATCCTTTTCCAAATGGGTGGAACTGGGATGCTCAGCTTCTTAAAATGAGGCTGGGGGTGATGGGGACAGCTGGGTGTGTTTCTCATGCAGCACAGTTTGGGGGATGGAGCATCCCACCTGTCCAGACAGAATGGTACCTCTTTGGTCTCTCAGGTTTGGTGTTTACAGTGATACTTCTCCAGCGAAAACCAGAACATCAGCATCTTGGATGTGCCAGAGACTCCTCTCCTAGCAGGTAATGCAGCATGCAGGACTGCAGTGCTGCTAGCAGCGCTCAGTGCCTTTCAGTAAGGCTGTGCCTTACTGGTGCGTGCCACTAGCTCTTCCCACCTGGGGTCCCACACACCAGAAATGAGGCGATGGGAGTCGTGGAGAAGGTGACACTGAAAACATGAGTCAGAGCTGGGCAGCATGGGGCAGGAGGCAGGGACCGGTGTTGTGCCAGCAGGTGGGACAGGTCTGCTCACCTCAGGGTCAGGCTGGGACCTTCCCGCACTTGTGCCTGGAATTTGTGGCGGTGCTGGGAAGGGAAGAATTGCCTCCAAACAGCACCTTCTGGCCTCTAGTGCATCCCCTGGGTTTGCACCCTGGGAAAGCGACATCCCTTTACCTGAATTTTCAGCCCAGAAAAGCCAGGTCTCAGGCAGTCTAGGTGGCAAGATGTTCCTGAAGGCACTGAGCTAGAAAGCTGCTATTTTCAGTTTCCCATCAAGCTGGGGAAAACAAGTGTTGCTCCTATGCTGATAGAGCAGCCTTCATGTTGCCAGCAGGAGCCTTTTGTCTCTCCGAAGATCTCCCAGGTTGGAAGAAACTTCTGAATCTAATTGTTAACCTGACTGTGCCTCAGTTTAAGATGATTGACTTCTGCAGACAAGGAGTCCTGTGTTTCCAGGAGCTCTGCCCTGCAAAATGCTGAATACTTCTCAGGGCCATAGGGTGAGGGAGAGGGGCACCCAGGGAAAGGAAAACATGGTCCTGGTGGGCGAGGGGCACAGAAGGAGAAGGGTAATGAGGAGGGGAAGGAACTATCACCTGGGAAGAATTACAAGCAGAGAAAAGCTTTTTCATTTATCTGGACACCACTCTGGGGCAGTCTGATGTTAAAGGAGTCCATAGTTTTAAATTGCCACTAATGACCACATCAAAAATATAAAAATTTGGGGTCAAGGTTCAATGAACTAGGGAACAACTCTTGTAGTTTGATCCTCTGCTTTGAGGATCAT
Source organism: Cariama cristata (assembly GCF_000690535.1). Classification (NCBI taxonomy): domain Eukaryota; kingdom Metazoa; phylum Chordata; class Aves; order Cariamiformes; family Cariamidae; genus Cariama; species Cariama cristata. The sequence goes on along the minus strand of NW_009631630.1, from coordinate 1,905 downwards.
CCAACATGTACCTGCATCAGAGCAAGGCTGGTAAAGATGCCAGAGAGTGTCCCTTTCACCAACCTCCTGTGAAGAGGATGGGGTCCCTGCAGAGCATGGAGCTCAGCTTGGTTCGGTGGCAGATGGGTTGTGCATCCCTCCACCGACCACCACTACAATACTGCCCTGCTCCATGCTGCATCAGACTGCGACACGAGTAGCTCAGCGCTAGCGACAAAGCCAGGCTGTGGCACCCACCAACACCCCAGCCTGCAGCACCATAGAGGACTGCTCAGGACACCCACTTGGGACTGCAAAGGCCCAAGAGAGCCCAATTAACTGCCTGCTCGGAGCAGCCGGCCCCTAATATGCTGTGTCCCCACAGCCCAGAACTTTAACCTCAGTGCCTGCAATGACATGGGAGGCTCAGTGAGGCCATGTCAAAGGACTGTCAGTGTATCTTGTTCTGTGCTTCTTTCTGTTCTCTCCCGAGGTTTCCTTGGTGCTGCCAACCTCACAATATATGATTTTTAAAAAAATTTAAAATCACATGACAGAAATATTGGTCACCTAAAAAGCAAAGAAAGCTTTTAGCTTGTATGAATCACTGTGAAAAGCATGAAAAGGACTTGCACATAGGTGGAAAAATGCCTATCGTGGTACTGAGGGGCAGCTACTCACCCTGTAAAATGTCAGATCGTATGTCAGACAGGGACACCCCATTGCCCCAGTCCAGTCTCTGGGACAGTTGTCCAGCTAACTTGCACTGGGGAAAGTCCGAGAAGCTGGGTCCTGCATCACCTCCAGCCATCTTTCTCACCATCCCCTTTCACTGTGTTTCAGATCCCCCATGAATTCCTTGCCCACACTGAGGAAGGGAGACAAAAGAGGCCAAGTGACTATTTCTCAACCCAATATGAAAGCGCCAGGGAGGGACCCAATCAGCAGCTCGGCCACCATAGTGCCCAGCTCCCAGTGCACTCATCCTTGCCCTCAGTGCCCTCCTGCCCTCCCCTTTGCCAGGCTGCCTTTTCAGCCTCCACCCTGCTGCTTGTGCACACCAGCTGCTTGCCCTCGACGAGTCAAGACCTCCCCCCCCACCGCCCTAGGAGGGGCAACGGGCTGCTAACGGAAATGTCTTGCTTCAGTGTGATCTCCCTGACCTGAAATCCTCCAGAGACCTCTCTCCAGATGAACCTCATCCTGCTGATGCCGAGCTCTACCTCCTGGTCTTGACCCCTTTCTCCCCACTTTAGAGGTTTCCCGATGAGGTGTAGGGGTGTCTCTCATGGTACCTTGCTGTAACCTTTTGTGTGATTTCCCACATTGGCCCTCCCTCATCCAGAGGTTCCCAGGGCGGCTGCATCCCCTCCTGCCAATATGCCGGGCTCAGCGGCTGGCACCGCAGTCTCCCGGGGGGATCCCGTCTCTTAGCAACGCTCCAGCCCAGAAGGTAGATGCTAAGCACACGTCTGGTCCATCAGTCCATGGGGGCTTCGTGCGCAGCGCAGAGGGCAGCTACTGCCTGGAGGGGAAGGGGCTGCATCCCCCCGCACAGGCCACCTCCTCTCTCCCCTGTCCCTGGGAAGTGGGCAAGGGGCACAGAAGGTTGAGCACCAGTGTGGGGCACCACAGCCCGGTAGCCCTGCCCTGTTCTCTGGCTGATTGCAGAGCTTTCCGGAGCCCCTGCCCACACCAGGGACCTGCAAAAATCCCACCGCCCTGCCTGTCTTCTGCCACTGCACCTCCACCACTAGCACGGCCCTGAGAAGGTGCTTAGACTGCCCCTGCCCCAGGAGGGCCATGGTGGGGATGAGCACGGGTTCAGGCAGGCTGGAGGTCTAGCACTGCAGCTGCGCCCCGGGGTGGAGGTGGGTCCCCGTGGGCACATCCCTAGCGTGGGACCCGCTGGCGAGGTGGCCCTAG
>NW_009631629.1:52470-65489 GCF_000690535.1 Cariama cristata | reverse complement strand
GCCTAGTATCCCACACACCCCCTGTGGTGGTCTGCCCCCCCCCATAGCCTCCGTGAGGGCCTGGCACCCCTCGGACACCTCCTACCCGCCGGGGGCCCTGGCACCCCTCAGACACGGACACCTCACACCCGACGTTAATTGACCCACGTTAGTGCCAGGTGTTCTGATCGTTAACTGACGGTAGCGCCAGGTGTTAACGATCCTCCCGGTGCCTCGTTGCTGTTCCTGGGTCAGCTGAGGCGGTGGGGGTTTTAGGAGCTGTGAGGGAAGGGGGAGGCAGGGTGAGCACTGAGGGCGCCAGTCTGGGGGGGATTCGGAAAACACTGAGTGGGCTTTAACCGATAATGGGTGGAAAGTCAGAGACTTTGGTCCCTTGTGCTCAGTCATGAGGTGGAGGAGGTTTTGTTTCTTCTGGAGAACAGGGACATGGGACTGTTCAGGTGCCAGCTGGCTGCCCTGGAGCCAGTGCTGGTTGTACCTCTTCCTCCGAGGTTCCCCATCCCGGGCGGTGTCGGGGACCGGGCTCGGACCTGCCCGCGGCCGGAGGGAGATGGCTCCTGCGGTCAGGGCCCGTGTCCCACCGGGCCTGGCCGGCGGGCGAGTGTTTGGTGCGTGGCCTAAAGGTGCTGGAGAGTGATGAGGCTGTTTGACTTGGGTTGCTTGCGAACCCCTGTATGTCAGGGAGGTTTGACAGTCCTCTTTAGGCCATGAGTCGCTCTTTACCAGGAGAGAATTCTCTTCAAACCCCTTTTTGTTGTTATAGGTAAAAATCTGAAAAGCTTTTTTTTTTTTTTTGCTTCCCTCTCACCCCCCTCCTGCTTTTTGTTAGTAAAGGATTTCAATACCTGTGGCTGCAGGAGGGGCTTCTGGAGCATTATCGTTATTATCTAAAACCTGAGCAATAATGAGGGAAATGCATTGGTCAGAATTTTATTTTCTGCTCTCTTGAACTGCAAACTGTTACCTGGCACTTGAGGGACAAATTGTTTCCATGAATGTTTTACTTTTTCCTCTTTATCGCCTGAAGATTAAAACCTCTTTCTCCTATTTTTTTGGTGAGTTTTTGAGTGAGAATAGAAAAAACAAGATCTGGTGCTTCTACCTAAAAAGGAAGGGGCTTTCTGCTTTTAATATTACTTTGTTTAGATCTGCCTTATAGGTAATTTTTAAAAGGGCACAGACAAGTATTCTCTTAACGCACACTTTAAGGAGATTGTTTCTTGAAAAAGTTGTCTGTCTTCTTTGCTTCAGATAAACCAAGGAGTCGATATGCTGTGAACAGCTCTGGTGACACCACAGAAGATCAAGATGGGGACTCCAGGTAGGGGGAAAACATTTCTCCTTGCCTAAGAGTTTGAAACAGAGGAGAGATGGGCTCTTGCTCTCTTGTCTCCTAGTTCAGGAGGCAAATTCTGTCAGACTGTATAGAAGACGACCTGCCAAAAAATGCTTTAATGCCAAGTTACGAGCAAATTAGTGCTTAGTAACAAGGAGTGTCTCATGAGGGAACGCTACCGAGTCTGTTGTTTTCTGGGCAAGGTATAGGTCAGTTATTTTGTGCTCATTAGAAAGTCAGTATTACTCTTTCAAAACTAGGAGTATTAATCCTTTGGCAAAAATCCACTTTTCTTTACCTGCCTACCTCTAACTGGATATCTTATTCAGTTGCCTCAAATTCTTTCCTAGCTCGTGTAATTGTAGTATGGAACTGCTGTGCACTAATGAACGACTAATTTTGTTTCTCCAGATATAGCTGCCTTTGTGTCTGTGGAGTAAAATAGTAGCTCCAAAGGAAACTGAGACTTAAAGATAGTTTTTCAATTACAGGAAATCGGTGGGTAACAAAAGCACTGAAAAGACGCAGTGTGTTGTTCCACATGCATGTATGTACGAATGGACCTTCTAATTAGTTTTTGTAGAAAATTTGAAATCTGCTGCATGGTTCTAAGTTTATCACTATCAGATATGAGACAAATCTAGGAAAGAAAAAGGTTTTTTTGTCTGTTGGCATGTAGTTCAGTTGCAGATCTCTTGTGTGATACGTGTTTTAATCTCCAATATTAATAAAATGGAGTAGTCGCTACTCTTCTCTCGTAAGAGTAAAAAAGTACTCATCACTTGCCCTAAAAAAGAAATTTAGATCCCAACCTTGCAAAATGTAAGCTTATTCTTAACTTTATGACTGAGAATGGTTTAGCTGTAATTAAAATCACCCATGACAGTAAACTTCACCAATTCATACATTTTCCCAGGACTGGGATCTTAGGAAAATACATTTTACTTGAGGTCATTTGTATCTCTTTGAAACCTTCAAATGCAGCCTTCTGTCGTGTCTCCAGTGAGTACAGTACAGTACAGAGCACAACTCCCGTGGGAGCAAGCCATGGTTTTGTAAGTTTGGTAAGCGGTGAATGGCTTTTCAGACTGCGCTGTGGTTGGCAGCTAGTGTGCACACTGGGAAGGCTCAGTGCACGCGTTTGCTGGTTATCTCGGGGATTTTGTTGGTTGCTGTTCAAAACCCTGGATAGATTAAGATGGTGTTGGAATGGTACCACCTTCTCTCTGATACTGGTTCTTGTTGCCTCTGCCATTTTGGCAGGTTGGACAAAGCACTTAATGCGGAGCTGTGTTCGCTGGGTGTTGCCTGTGGTGCTGAATTCGTGTGATGCGGTATGTGGCTACTACAGTGATGTCGGAAAAACTTTTAGCATTTCCAGTTATGGTCAGATGAGAAAACTACTGGCATTTTCCTGAAACTGGTTTTGAGTAGATTGAATGTGCCAGTATGTAACCTATGTTAAACAAGCGTTTAGGTTATTTCATTGTAGTGATGTCCAGAACTCTGGGCTTGAAAGTTTGTGCTTAATCTCTTGGTCAGGTATTTGTAATTAAGCTTTTAGTGTTTAAAAGAATTTATGATCTCTCAACTGAGCTCACTGAGGACAAAGTATCACAGTTCTGAAGCGTTGCATGAAAGAATATTAACACAGAAATCCCCCTGCGCAGTGATGGTCTTCAGAAAAAAGTAGTTGTCACTTACACGGTTTTGTATATCGCAATACGTACAAATTCATGCTGCAGCGTCTGCACCTGACTCTTACTAATGTCAGTGTTTATAAACCTTGTATCTACTTAGATGAAATTGAGGTGTCGGCCAACACAGGTCTGTTAGCAGGAAGTCCTTTAATATTATCTCCTGCGGATCTGTCTATAGCTGCCATGCAGGTGAAGGGGAAAGAGAGGAAGAGGAGTGTTTCTGTTGCTCTCAAAGTGTTGGTTCTGCTAGAGGCCAGATATCAAAGTCCAGCACACTGCTTGTGCTGCTTACATGGTTGGGCATCTATGTTCAGAGATTCAAAGACTCTTTCAAAATTGCATTTGTTTATTGAAAAGCTTTTTCCCAATACCAGTGTAATCAATATTGTGAGTACACTGCATCCCATACAACTGATGTAGCAGCTAAACGTATCCTTCTCTTCGGTGATAGCAGCTAGCAGAAGAAATCGCTGATGCCCTTTATATACTAAGTACTGTTAATTTGTATTAGACAAGAGGAAGTTTGTTGGCAGAGTTAATATCTTTCACTGGAGTTACTGATACAGGTGGAAAAAATACACAAATTTTAGGTACACAGGCCCTTCTCCCAGCACAAAACAAAAAGAGATCTTCAAAACTGTGTATGAGAGGTTGCTCAGACTTCTGATTTGTATCAGACCATTTTAGGAGTAACAGAAGTTGGTGCCTTGGAGTAGAAGAGATTCTAAGGGGAGAGTGGAGGCAGAAAGGTGCAAATGTCTTGGAGAGAGCAAGATGCATGTGATTTGTAAACTAGGAAAGGAAAGAGTTTAACTATCATATGCTGTAAAACCAGTATTATCATTGGGCCCATGGGGTTTTTTTTCCCTCACCAATGTTACAAATTTTTGTTTCTGGGCTCCCGTTTGGAATGTGTTTTGTATGTTCCCAATGAAGATCAGGCTAGAGAGACTGGAGAGCCACTCCCCCAGTGGCAGCTCTGTCCCTGTAAGTTTGTTCTTCTGCAGTGCAGTGGTACAGCAGTTCTCTTCTGGAAACACTCGGTTCCATAGTTCATGAAAAGTTTTTAGCAGGAACTCCAGTCTGTTTTCTGGTGGTGGTGATTTTCTGATTAGAGTTGTCCCTGATGAAAGGAACTGATTAAGTGGTTTCGTATTATTTCTGGAAGGCTTCTTCAAGGAAGAGTTGGCAAAAAGGTTCCTTTAAATCACTGCACAGTGCACATCAGTAGCATCTGTGGATGTTTTTGGTGGCACAAATTTGGAGCGGGCAGACTGGTAGGTTGAGGTGATGGTGTATGACAGGTTTAATGATGTTTAAGGACTGGGTCTTTCCCATGTTTTCATGTTCAGTAGCAAAGGTTATTTCAGATTTATCTTGTTGCTGCAATAGTTATCAGGGTTGGATTCATCTTTTTCTATATTGGATGGCTGTCTTTAATTTACCAGCAATCTAGCACCAGTTGTATCCTAGATAAGGTTCACTATTGCTTTGTTCCTAAACTGTTGGAACCCAGATAGATTACTTTTGAGCTGATCTTTCCTGGAACAGTTGAGGTGTGTATATTTCTTTGTGGCCTCAGAAAGGACAAAATTAGATCAATTTAGATGCCTTAACTCCATTTCCATATGGGATATTTCTATGCATAATTGGATTTCTTCTATCCTTCAGACTCAAATTTCCTGTTAGGCATTTTGGTTTTTATAGGCAATTGCTGCCTATCCATGGCAATCCTACCCCTAGGTTACTGCTGTGTATTTGCTTGTATTAGTTTCTACTCAATGGAGCTGTGTGTTTGGGTCTGGAGAATATAGATTGTTCTTCCTTTTTAAAGCAAGTCAAGCAGCAAAAGTGGTTGAGGTGTGGTATTCGGAAGAATCTGTCACTATTAAAAAAAAAAAAAAAGAAAAAAAAAAAAGAAGAAAACAAATTGCCTGTCAAGTGTCTCTCTTTGTTGGCTTCTTCTCAGCCTTTCATCATTTGCTCTCTTCAAACATGCCTCAGTTTTTGAGTGCTTCACTGGTAATACATACCCCTTGCAGCTTAGGGAGATGCCTGCCAGTCTCTTCTTTCTTTTTGTTCGTCCCCCTGAAAAAACGTGAGGTGATTACTCTTTTGAAGCCATAAGATAATGCTTAGTAAAATTGGTTTGAAATGGTTTTTGTAGTTTTTCTGAGGGTGGTATAGTCAGCAAGCAAAAATTCTAATGAAGATGCACGTATAGTAACATGTTACACCAGACTGTGTTTTTTAGTAGCATAACTGACTAACTGAAGGAGGTTTAGCAAATTTGACAGCGTTGATGTCATTAATTGGCCAAATGTTTCTGTTATAAAAAAAGTCAAGTTACTGACAAACAAGGACTTGAATGTCCCTTTCTAACAAACAGTAGTTCTCCTGTGATAACATTTCTGTATCCTCTGTCCCTCTTTCACTGGACTCTAGTGTTCTTCCTTGTATTTGTTCTGAAAGGCTTCCTTTCTGTAAGCCCGTGCTTTCCCATCCATCTATCCATCCCTTTAATCACCCTTCCTGTAATATCACCCCCCTTTGTGCAGTTTGTCATTTGGGATTGCTCTGTGTTACCTTTTCAACATGACCAGTAGAAATCTGCTGTCTTCTGGATTAATAATTGTTGGAGGTTTTAATTTTGTCTCCCCTTTCCAATAAGAACAGCATAAAGCTTTTGTCAGATGCGTTCTTCAGTATATTTAGGAAATTTGTTTGAGGAAACACGTCCTTTTTTCCTTGTTATTTGGAAAAAAGAGGAACAGTTGACTTAAAATAGGTGTTTGTTCCTCTGATGTAAAAGTGAGTACAGCTCTTAACAGAGCCTTGCTCTGTACAGCTGTTGTAAAGAAGGTTTTCAGGTTCTTTGCCTTGAAAACTTTTTCAGCCTACTCTTCCTAAGTTTCTGCTTTTTGCCTGGGGCAGAGAGAGATGGAGAATGACTTCATGCTTGTGCTGTGATTCTGGATGGACTTGTACCTATTGTTTAGATCCCTGGGGGGAGCAGCAGTGGCTCTGCATGCAAGGCCCTGTACAGAATTCTGGCTGTGCATGCAACAATAAATGTTTGGCATCCTCTTTTTCGAAGTCTTGTGGGTATGGAAGCACCAGAACCAATTGTGAAGAGCTGTGGGTCATTTGAGGCTGCATGGGATATTCCTTTGATGAAAAAAGCTAGTAATAGTCTAGAGAAGAAACTGAAGTTTAGAATCTGCTCTAAATCAGACTGCAACCTCTTCTATTTTCTCTTAAGGTAAGCATGAATTAAAAAGTACAGTGTAAATACAGCTCCATACATGCAATGTATCATGCGAACACGTTACAGCGACCAGTGCTAGCGAGAGGACTAAAATGCCTTAGTCTGTTTTCTCCGTGTTGTCAATCTAAGCCTGCAATATATCCCTGGAATTCACCTACCATTAACTTTTGACTCTTCTCAATGGTTATATTTCCTTTACAGGAGTGTAACCCTTAATAGTTCATCCTAGTTTTTAATATGATCTCTTTTTGTTTTGTTTTTGTATTTTGTGTACTTGCCTCGTTTATTTTCTTTTGTTGTGTTTTTGTTCTGTGTTTATGGCCATGTTCCCATTTCAGAGACCAATGTCCTCTAACTGATGAGCAATTGGTTTCAGGGTAAGACCAAACGTTCTAAACAATCACCTTTGTCTAGAATGGCTTTCTATTCTCACCATCCTTTTAATTGTGCTTTGTTTCTGGTTTCTGTTTTGCAGCAAATGATGAGATAATTATATGCTAAATCATAATGTCTGTAGGAAACATATTGCTAAAGGTTTATGCTAGGATAATTACAAAGGTCCTACTAACATTTCTGTGCTTCCCGTAGGGTATCCAGAATGGGTCTGGTACTGTCCCTTCTGTGAACTGAGAAAAGTTGTGATCCTCCAAGAATGCAACAAGTATAGCCTTGGCCTTGTAGTTATTCCAACAAGCAGCCCTAAACCAAATTGCTTTCTGATTCAGCAATGACTTAAAAGTACAGATCAGTGAGTAAACTATTTAATCCCACGGTAATTATGGAGAGTTCTTCAGAGACTAGTTTGGAGCAGCTGCTCTGGTTACTTGTTCTTGGTGTCCCACTAAGCTAAACTGGATGACTACAGTATAATCCCTTTTTGAATGTGTGGAGGTAGAGGTGCTTATCTCTACCCAGGACCCCAAAACTATTAAACTGCATCTCTAGTCCCTGCTTAACATAAAGATGCTCACCTAGATACTCAGCTCCCATTCTAAACTACTTTAAAGAAGATTTCTTTATAAAAACCTTGCTTTGAATTCCTGTGGCATATAAAAAATTCTTATCCATTCTTGGGGAAAAAATGAATTTGTGTTTGAGATTCTTTCCCCCTCCTTTTCTGTGTGCTAAAGCTAAAGCAACTATTGTTCCAGCTGGGTTTCCAGAGGTGACAGCAGTTGATCTGTGCTAGTGTGATTTGTATCATACTGCTGGATTGTCTGCTGTTGCTGCTACGTTGAGCTCGTGATAGAAGTGGTAGGATATTTTTGACAAATCAATGCTTTTGTTTTTTGTATTTAGTTTCTGCCTGCTGAATTCCTTAGTACAAGAGAGGTTAGCTTTCCTCTGGAAATCACAATGCTCAGACTAATCTCATAAAAGAAGAAGGGACTGTTACTGCCCAACTGTGAAACCTAATCTGCTTCTAACAAACTCTTGGGCTCTGATGAGTCAGTATTTTTAGGTCATCTTAATACACCCCAGAGATCAGAAAATCAGTATGAAAATATCTAATGTAAAAGTGTTTATTTTCTAAAATGCGATGATGAATTAAAATGATGGGAGTAACATATCTGCTGTCCCTCAATCTCCCTGTCATTCTGAGGCCTAAGAAATGTATAAATTATGTAGAGCGTTAGGAGGGGGAAAAACCCCAAACCAGCAAAACCAGTAAATGTAGGCTGTCAGATGAGGAGAATGGGGCTGGAGTCCAGGTCACTTGAGGGAGAGCCTGCAGTGATACCAGGTGTCTGTACCCATCAGGTAGCACCCATGTAACCCATCACAGGGTTATCTACCCTGAGCCTGTCAGCTGGCTCCAGTTGCAGTACTCTCCCAGAAAGAGAAGCCTCTGCTAGAGAGAAGATAGAGGACTTTACAAAATCACCCTTTTAGTCTCCTCCTCCCCACAGAGCCACATACAAGGTAGGGCAGAGGGAGGGCTGTCGGTGTCGTGAGCTCTCCTGGGGAACTGCTGAACTGTTACCTTCAGCACCACGTTTATCTGTTAAAAGATCTGCTGGTGTAATTCCTTGTAAAAGTCAAATCTTAAGAGTGGTGAAAGTCATCATAACGAGCAGTTTTCCATCTCCCAAGGTGCCCTTTGCCAAGGCTGAGGGTGGGAAGACTAACTAATTTCTTACCAGCAAGCAGGCATTTTCTGGTTTACCTTCCTTCACCCTCCAAACCATATGCTCGTTTTGGATCCATCGCTGTTACAGTCTCCCTGGTTCCATAATGAGCCTATTAACGAGCACAGCTGAACAGGGCACGAAGAGGGTGAAAAGCTCACTGCTGTCCTGGTGATTTTTTTCGCTGTTTTGAATGTAATCTCCAGGGATTGTCAGTCCAGGTTTTGTTCGAGGACGCTTTGCCCTTCCTTCACGAACTCCGTCTGTTGTGTAGCCCAGTGCGGAGCGATGGCCAAAGAGCCTGGGCTCATTGGTCCCAGGAGTCTCTGGCTAGTCTCCCCATCTGTCTGCTTGCCCTTAGCTGTGTTTGGAGAAGAGCAGCCAGGGATTTGGAAGTTTGTACACAGCTACTCCTTCCATAAACCAAACATAAGCAGCCTGCTGTGGTCAGGATGACCTGTTTGTACAAACACCAGGGGCTTTGACTGTTTGTAAAGACCCTGTGTTGTCCTTCATCTTCAAGATATGTAGGGCTAATAAAAGAAATGCTCCCTGGGTCATGTGCAGACGGATACACACAAAAGACCTGGCTGTGTGCATTTGTCTTAATTTCTGTAGTACTCCAAAACTCACTCAGAGCGAACCAGGACTATGGTACATTAATTCCCTCTCTGGGCATTGAGGGCTCACTTGTGGCCAAGAGATAAGGTGAGCACAGCACACACCCATGCCTGCCCTTTTCTCTGAGTGATACTGGGTTATCTGGGATACCTGCCTGGTGGAGGGGGATGGTCTGACAGGGACACACGTCCCTGAATGTAAATAAAGAAAAATGAAATAAGCGTTTTCATTCTTAAAAAACTAGTCTCATCAGAAACTGGTTTGAAATTCATTTGGTTAAATGGGAGCCTCTGAGAAATCAGATGAGGAGAGAACTTGCTAATACCAAACCTTGCACTGCTCCTATTCTAGAACAGCAGGTTCCCTCCAGCAGCTAACTTCTTCCCTGTGGATTTGAGCTCCGCTGTCTCAGTGGACACCCTGCGGAAAACAAGTGTTTGTAGAGACCAGACCAATGCTGCAAGGCCATCAGAAGGAGCAGTTGCAGAATTTCTCCCTTGTCACACTGGATTCTCATCTGGTTTTGCAGCAGTAGTTGTATTTTAGAGGGCAAACTCCTTGTAGGTACTTGCCCTCCTGTCTCACAGCTGCCTTCTTCCCATCAGTGACCCAGGGCAATCCAGTAACACCATGGTCAGCATTGGGAAGGGCCTGTGCTGTCATGAATTTGTCTCAGTTTGGTTTATCAAATGGGAAAGCCCAGGTGAGGCCAGGCAGCTCTCAGAAGGGTGCTGGTGCTCTGTTGACCACAGATTGAGGTCTGTTAAGTGAGTCACTTTGAATCTCACCGATGAGCTTTGGGAAAGGAAGGACAAGCGTTGGTTGTATGTTTCTTCTAATTGAATCAGCTCTTTCTTGCCTTCCCTTCTGCCATACTGGGTGGCTTAAAGATCTCTGTTGTGCTTGAGTGACAGACTGTGTCGATATATAGTTGCTTAGTAAGTTTATTAACCTGCAGCTAAATCCAGGCAATGGCTAACTCGAGCTGTTCTTAAATATAAGCGAACTGCACCTAATCTTTCCAATATATTTTGCTGAGCATGTAATTAAATAAGCATGACCCTGCAGTGTTTGTTGTGAATGCTTCCTATTTTATAATTGTGATGATCTGAGAGATGTAATTAAGGGGTTCTTAATTTTCCATAATTGGTGGTACTCCAGGTACAGCAATTTAGACACAACTTACAGTACTTTAAAAACCTATGAGTAAAATATATCTGTATGTGGAGGAAAATTCTGGGGGTAGGCTTTTTGAAAATTGTGCTAACTTCTGTTTCTGCTCTTCAAGGTTTTCAGATGTCATCCTGGCAACAATTTTGGCTACCAAGTCAGATATGTGTGGCAAAAAGTTTGAACTGAAGATTGATAACGTTCGCTTTGTTGGCCATCCCACATTGCTTCAGCATGCCCTTGGGCAGGTACGGTACGAGGTCCACTCTGGGGACCTGCCTTCTTTACAAACTGCCTGGCTTAGTTAGGAAACGTGGGATTCAGAATGTGAATGTTGGCTTTTGATCCTGTTTCTACTTCCTGATACTCAAAGCTGTCTTTTACTTACGTCCAGATAAATAGAGTGGCAAGCTGAGCGAGCTGTGTCAGTGGTTCACAGAAACTCCCTTCTGGTTACTGTAGAAAAGCAGTGTGTGTAAAGAGAATACTAAGCAGTCCAGCTCAAAAAGCTGTTTCTCACTATGTTAAGTTATTGCAAGTTAGCTTTTTAGCACCTCTAATTAGTATGGCAGTTTAAAAAAGCCCAAAACCTTCACAAATGCTAGAAGCCGCATCAGCCTTGTTTGGCTTTTAACTCTTACTGGTGCTGAAGATGATTCACAAGGCTCTGTTGGAATAGCGAGGATGTTGAAAGAGGTCTAAAATTTTTTTGGACAAAGACAGGCTGCTGTCTGCGTTGAGACCTTGTTTCGTGGCCTGTGTTTTAGCTGCTTGGAATGAAAGCAATTGTCGCCATGCTATGGAAAAGGTCCTGCTTAAATCTGGGAAAGAATTTACATGCTTCTATGTGCAAAATATTCCCTCTCCCATTCTTTCTTTCTGATATACTGTAAGAACGAACTAGGCTTTGGTAATTTCTGAATCCAACACTGATCTCTGTCACTGAATTGCTTTGGTCTCATTTTTCATCAGATTTACTAAGTCGTTCATTTTTTCAGGAAAAAAAATCTGCTTGCCAATTCTGTCATCCTTTCTGTCTATAATTAGAGGTGCAAACAGATTGTTGGCAACTGCTGCTTGGTATTTAGAGGACCAGACTGCTTTAATCCAAGTGAGGAGCTGTCCTCAAGCATCAAAAGATGCTAGTATTCCACTTTAGAAATCACTTGTGAGTCTACAAGAAATGTGACGGAGGATCACCAGGACTCAGTCCTCAAATGTTTAAGCTGTTTTGGAAGAGAGACTTCAAGTGTCTCCAAGCTGTGCAAGTATGTCAGCAGCCCCAGACAAGGCAAGTGATGAACCAGACCCAGGGTCTGTACAAGGACCCCAGCCAGGAGCAAAAAGGAGATAGGACCAGAGACAGGGCTGGAGGACAAGGCTGCAATGTGCTTAACCAAGGGTCCATCCAGGGGACAGGCTACGTGCAACGTAGGTCCGAGGTCCATCCTAGAGGCAGGCTGGAGACAGGCGCAACTATAGGACCTGGGCTGAGCTTAAATGGGGCTCCTGTGTCATGGACTAGGGTTTGTGTGGGGGGACCCAGTTGGGGCTGCTCTGGGCCATTAAGACCTTTTGGTGCTCTCAGGGTCCTGACAGCAGTGCCCTGTTCTCCCACAGTATCAGATTCCTTTATTTTGCTAATCTCATCCAAAAGGCACAGCTCCCTAAATGTGCTGTAAATGAAATTGAAAATTTGTATTTGCATTTTTTCCCCTGCCTATTACTGTACATTCTCTCTACTTTCCAGTCAGTTTTATCCTAATTGCAGGAAATATCTCTTAATTTTTAATTTGTCTAAATAAAATTACATCTGAGTAAATAAGCAAAGGTATAAAGTGCTTATAACACTTTTTTGGTACTTCTTGTAGGATCTTCTTTTTGGGTGTGTCTTATCACCTCAGCAGGCACCCCAGAACTTTCTAGTGCCCAGAACCTTCTAGACATGCAGCCATCTCTGCTAGTTCATTGGAGTCTGAATTTGGGACCCTTTTGCAGTTAGGAGGAAGGCAGATGGAACTCCTTTCCCATGAGGCAAAGGCAGTGGCCGGAGTAACCTGACAGTCTCTGGTTTGGGTTTCTTCAGAGTTCATACTGTGGTAAATTAATCCATGGGACAGCTCAGCAAATTCATACTCAGATGAGATTCGGGAGTTAACAAAAGCACGAATATTTAATCCTGTGTGCCAGGCTGCTTTTTATGTAGCAATATTCTGAATTCTTCAAATTCCTTCAGCATTTTCTTTTCCAGCTTAGTCTTTTCTTCTTTTTTCCTGGACAAGGGGTGATATGAAATCTAGCCTGCATCCCAACTGATGTTAATGGTGGTAGTTTCTTTGATTTTTAAGGAAGGAACAGGGTGAGTCCCTACACTCGGAAATCCTTTTGAGTCTTTGTTGAAGTTCACAAGACATCCTAGAACCTGTAACTCCAGAACCAATAAACACAGTAACTTGGCTTTACCACCCTCCCATCACTGCCTTTTTGATAGAACTTCACTTACGCTGTAAAAAAACCAAAAATATGCATTGCTTCTTTTAGTTTCTCTAATTTTTAAGACTACTGAGTGAAAACACTCAGATTTCGGAGTTCAGTGCTGAGCAGTTCCTTGCTGATGCTTGGGACCTGTCAGGAAGGGTGGATGTGGCTCTGCTTTTGTCAGCTTCTCCACGTTTGCCGTGTCTCAGATGCTGCATTAGCGACGTATGCACATGTGTTGGGTAAAGACCGAATACGAGGTTAGCTGGATGTTTGGCCTGGCAGGTTATAGCTGTTTTCACTTGGCGTTGAATAGG
>NW_009631629.1:19843-52439 GCF_000690535.1 Cariama cristata | reverse complement strand
TGCAGCAGGAAGCTTTTGGGGGTGGCAGGAGTGTCCTCTGGATTTTGTGCTCCATCTTGTGGCAACGCTTGCTCGATTCAGAGTTGTTAGTCTTGGATGTGCAAATTCAACTTGCTTGTCTTGGCTTCCACTGTTCCACCCCACCAGAAAGTCTCTATCTGCATTAGGGATGAAGCTTTCTGCTGCAAAAAGAATAGGGGGGCTGGAGAATGTGTTTGAAATCCTGCAGGAAGGGAAAAACAAACCTTTTATTTTATATTACTACAGTTTTAGAGCATAGTTTTTCTGATAAAAGCAAGTTTGTAACATGATGCAATCCAAATGGGGATTTTGAGAAGGCAAAAAATAGCTGTGGCCTGGGATGAGAAATCTATGGACTTCTCTTTAGTTAACAATATATATGATAATTGTGCTAAGGAATTTAAACCTAGGGTCCCTAATGGTGCTAAAATGCAATAGTAAAGACACCTAATAAGACTGCTATCTTAACTGACACTCATTTCCATGGTCACGACCAAAATGCTTTGATTTAAGTGTTCACAGCTGCTCAGAAAGGGCAGTGTTGTAGAGTAACTGTGAGACTTAAAACTATGATTATTTTTTTTAATTATTAATTTTTTACAAGTCAGATTTGATAGTATAATTTGATTTGTCTGCTCACTTTTCTCAGCAAACTTGTTATTTGATGGAGTTAGGCTTTTCTTTTTTCTTTTTTTTTTTTCTTTTTTCCATTTGTCACTGGATCCAACTGACACTAGCCTATGGGACTTTTTAAAAAATATTTTTCAGGTATCCAAAACGGATCCCTCACCAAAGAGAGAGATGCCCACTATGATTCTCTTCAACGTGGTGTTTGCACTAAGGGTAAGGACTGTCTTCATTCCATCTGACAGTGAGATGCGCTTCGGGTGTATAAGAGAATGCAGTAGGCTTGCGTTCTGGTAATCTCTTGTAAAGCATGCAGTGCCTGATTTCATTGGGATATTTTAACTTGAAACAACAAACCTAAAAGATGTGGAATATGACACTGACAAGTGGGAAAGTTTTCCAGCCCAGTGGAAAACAAGTACAGTTGTTTTCTTCAGGACATTTTTTAGAGTTTTAACCATTTTTTGGTTTTAAATACCCAGAGTGTAAAGGCATGCAAGAAACCACTTTGCAAAACCGATATGAACCCAGTTGCAAGTTGTGTATGTGTCTTGTCTTCTGTTACTAGTGAGCTGGTAATCTGCTGTGATTGTTCTAGACCCTGCAATTGAGGCTTATCCAACTAAGCCGTGCGAGAAGGCAGCCTGGATCTGACTGCCCTGTGTGTCTGATGCCGCTCTCTGTAGGTGACTGCTCTCCTCCTGCCCAGGATAAGACCAACGCCTTGCTGAGCCCTCGTGACTCCATGCAGGTCGGACCTTGGTGGCCGGTTCTGCTCCAGAAGCGTAGGCAGCAGGCAGCGTGGACAGTGGCTCGTGCTTGGTCAGCCTTAAGAGTCAGGTCCCCACCGTGGCCTTGGTCAACCAGAGCTTGCTCAGTGCAGAGTCATTGAGAAACCTGCTCTGGCTCAGAACAGCACTGTTTTGAGCCCTTACTCATGCTGTGTGATACAGAGACATGTGCCTTTGCTCATTGCCTCTAGGCTTTTTTTATAATTAAACAGACAGTGTTTGAAAGCTGCCTCCTTTTAGCAATGAGATCATTGTAAAGGGAGAGTGCTAGGGAGCAGTGGCTGTAGCATTCTAAATGAGAAGAAGGTACAAGTAAAGAATAGATAGATTTTGATGCTCAGCAAGAACCTGGAGCAAATAAGTTGGTTTTGCTTGGATTTTTTTTCAGGACTACTCTATTGACTAGATATTGCTATCTATGTCAAGGTATTCTGACTTGGCTAATTAGGTGATATAAAAACCTAGAAATTTCATTACATTTGAGCATTATTTGATTTCTGAGCTCTGGCTTTCTCTTTGCAGCCCACAGCTTGCATCTGTGGAGCCATCATATTATTTTTGTGGCATGTACGCATATGAAGAAACATTTTAAAAATAAAAGAGGGAATTGGAATAGATGTCTTTATGGAAATTGTTGATTTTTTGCTCGGCTGGATATACTGTCATGATTTGAAGCCTCCAGCTCCCTGCTTGTGAAATGACTTTTTTTTTTTTCCTTTTAGTACTAATATTTTCTTACCACTGGCTTTCCAGTGGACATGGCCACAGTCCAGATGGCTTGTCCTCATTTGAAGAGCAAGATTTTACACCAGACAATTATCCCAGCAATCAGTCTGAATCGAGCAAGAAATCGTTCCCTGAGTTCTGCTGGAGATCCAGTGTTCTTGTGCTTTGGGACATTCTTAGGTCAAGAAGTGCTGAATTTGCAATACAGGAGTTGATTTTAGATTTCACACATTAAGAGACATTAGCTTCAAGAATTTTGTTGGTTTGGTGTATTGGTAAAGCACCATGCTTTGACTGTAGGTAAGCGTGTGTAAGTGCACATGCAAAGACAAACATTCGCGCACAGTAAGTCATGTGGAAGCAGAAGTGGTGAAACCAATGCTCCTTCATTCAGAATATTGCAAGAGCTTGGTGAAGTGCAATGAAGACTATATCTAGCCCACATTTTTCCAGAATCTAATTTCTAGTGGTTCTCCTAGGAGAACTTGCTTTTTTTTTGCATTTTGACACTGTGATGATACTGATGTCATTGTGTGTGTAATGCAGCACTAAATCATATTTGCCAAATGAGACACTCTTAGTTCACAGAGAGCTGTCAAGTTTCTAGAAAGTGCTGTGCAAGAAGCAAGTGGAAGTTTTTTTCCTAGCATGGTATAGTGCACTCCAGTGGGTGGGTGGAGGCATTCTGAGATAAAGATGAGAGTCCATCTGCAGTGGGCAGACAGAGCAGGCAAAGTCCCAAATGCTGTAATCAGCACTGATCCTGCTGTGTTTAAGCTTCAGGGTTACCAACGTGTCGTGACTCAGCAAGAACAGTGGAATCCAAAAAACGATGACTCATGGTTTGCTAGTTTACATGCCAAGTTATCGCTTGCTAGAACTGTAAATTCCTTTAAATGTCTTAACAAACACAAAGCAGCTGCTTACTCAGACTGGAGCCACCAAGTGCCCCCCCCCTTGTCAGCTGTGCTTACATGATAGATTTTTCCAGCACTTTCATTCTGGGACTGACGCGAATGCAGTGTTAGTAATAAGCCATATTTATGAGATGTTTGGGAGCATAAATCTAAATTAATTCTGGTTGGGGATCAAATTGTTGATCATGTGCTGGTAATTCTTACCTAGTTACTGTCTGGTCAGTATGTAAGACAAACACCAGTATAGCAACATGGAGTGAATGGGCTATGTTAAAGGCACTGCAGTCCTTATACTCCCAGTAAATTTAACCTGAACACCCTGATATTCTGCCTTTTCAAACAGGTCAGCACTTTCTTTTCTCACGGTATGAAATTGAGTTCTTTGGTCTCTCTGCTAGCCGAAGGGCCGTTAACAACCAGAAAAAATAAACCAGATAGCACCTGGAGTATGATACTCCTGTGTTGATTTGATGCACATAGACAAACCTAGAAATCCCCGAGTCTTCTCTTTACCTTTGGACATCTCTGAGCTTCTGCTTTGTTGCTGCTAGAGAAAATTCCTTTTTTTTGCCAGTTGCGAAAGAGGTTGACTTCTGATATCTACTGAAGAGAATTATTTTGACTACTTACCCATCGCTGTAGTTCTGAATATATGATTATTGCTGAATGACTGACCTGTTTCTTTTCTGTGATGCCTGTAGGCCAATGCAGATCCATCCGTGATAAACTGCTTACACAACCTCTCCCGAAGAATCGCCATAGTCTTGCAGCACGAGGAGCGCCGCTGCCAATACCTGACCAGGGAGGCCAAGCTGATCTTAGCTATTCAGGATGAGGTGTCTGCCATGTCAGAAAGTGAGTGCTGAGCTTAGCTTTGTGCGGGACTATGTTTGTCCAGGAGCACTTTTTCAGAAAAGTGCTGATTGTGCCTTCTTACTTCTTTTGTGGCTGGGATCAGTATGAACAAGTTTTGATGCTCTTTATCATTCTGACAGTTTTGACTGCATTTTACTTCATCTAGGATCACTGTCCCAATGCAGAGATGTCAGCTTTAGAAATGAAGTAGCTTGTTTACTTTCCTTGCTAGCTTAGTTTAGCTTGATAACCGGAGACTGTGCACTGAACCATCACATTTGGATCTGCCTGTCGGGCTGAGATGGAAGAACTCTTATGTAGCCTGCTTCACCCAACCTAGAGCAAGTTTCCCCTGCTTTAATGCTGTGTGCTGAGTCACCAGGCTTCTTGTGTGGAAACTTTAATCATATATGTTGTTACTATGTCTAGCAGATAGATACAGAGCATTTTTATAGGCTGTACGTCAGAGCAATTTACTATAATAATATGCACTATTTAAGGTGAACTCTACCTGACAGTGATGCATCATCTTGCTGCAAGCATTAAAAATTAAAACTAACGTGTATAAAAACAAAAACACTTACAATCATCACTTGTCAAATTCACAGTTACATGTGCTTAACTGAGTTGAGGTTTAGGAGAAGTTGGCAATAATTCATTATTATTTTAACACATAACTTGAGTTACTCTAAAAGCTTTGAAAGCTAATTGTAGATTAAAAAGATAACGGATTTGTCCCCAAGATACTGGTTGATACCGTGTGGGGGAAGAGGAAACTCTCTTTGCTTCGAAATGAGTTGTTTGCTTTCTTGTTTTGAAATTTTCCATAGCCACAGAAGGGCCACAGTCACCTTTTCATCACATCCTACCCAAGTGCAAACTGGCCAGAGATCTCAAAGAAACATATGACAGGTAAGTGGGATTTTCTTCCTAGCTCATAGTATGCTGCTTCTCACTGAAACCTCTTGGCCGTGTTCCTTAGGATATTATCCACCTCTTCATGCTGTTGACTCGTTGGGATTTGGGGTTTAGACCAGGTGGAGCAATGTGAAGGCTATCTGTCAGGTGAAATGTTTGCAGAATTGCTATCCTAATCATTACCTTGGTCTCCCTTTGGATATGTTATGATTCTGAAAAGTTGGTGATGTCTGTCACAGCTTTAAGAATTATTATTTTCTGCCTTAACACAGAGGCACATAAGAAATGAATTGTAAAATTTAAAAGTGTCATAATATGAATATCATATCGCTGTAGAAGTGCTCTAAACTTGCGGCTAAGAGAAAGATGCTGCATCTAGCACTGAGGGCAAGTCAGATACTGCCCTGGCTTCATTTGGTTACACTGTGCATGTCTGGACAGTGAATTTGAAATAGCTGGTGAGACTTTCAGCAAAATGGAAAGTGTAACATGCTGTTTCTTGACTGGATTAAAAGTTCTGGCAAGGATTTCAAAGGAGCGTAGGGTAGCAGGAGCCAGCACTGACCTCCTCCAGGGTACTTCTCTGACACCTTGTCAGTGCTGACTCCTCACGCAGAGCAGACACCTCTGGTCAGGATACGTGCTTGGTGAAAGACCTTGACAAAGGAGCACAAAAGATTTTGGTGAGGAGGATGTGCCCCTTGATTAGGGTGTCTGTCAGGGCTTGGGAGAATTACTCTGGAGTTCCTTGATTGACTGTATAGCACATCGTATGATATTAGACAAACCCTTTAGCCTCCCTAGATTGTGGTTCCCCTGGTACAAAGGGAATAATTGCAAAGCCCTGTAAGGTAAGGCACCGAGGGCCTAAATAATTTAATAATTACAAAGCACATTAGAAGACTTCTAATAACCTGTTCTTTGTTATTTTCGAGAGCTGTGAATTTCAGCTTGTTTGGAAGGAGTATTGTATATTGTTCTATACAACTCGCACAAAACCTGTACTGAAGTTTAAAATAAGGCACTTTTTATGTAGCCTGGAATTCTAATATTAAACTTCACCTACTACTTACTTTTTTTCTGTTCCTCTCGGGCTATGCCTTTGAGACTGAGTAAACCCTGATCTTGTCTCCAAACATTTTGGTGGCACAGTGACATCTTGTGGCATTTAGCAGTGTCTGGAGGAACATAGAGCCCAAGCTCATGGAGTGTGATAGCACAACCCTTCCGTGACATATAGGGGAATAAAGTGACCACGGAGAAACACACATTGGTGTTGTCCCCCAGATGTAAAATGAGGCAGCGTCTCCCTCATTTAGGCATTGTGAGTGGGGGAGAAGTGGTGCAAGTTACATTTTGATACTTTTGCATGACATTGTCATAAGCAAATGTAAGAAATAAGGTGTTGGTAAAAATATAAAATGTCTGTGCATTTGATTGGAAAGCTCTATCTGAAGAGTCGTTAACAGTGTTGTTGGCTGGCTAGGTAGTAAGGTGGGGTTCTGCAGTGTTTTTCCACTAATACTTTATGCGAGAGAATAGGGAATATACTGATTACACCTACAGTCAGATCAGTTGAGGGGGGCTGCAGGACCTTGCCAGGCAGGCATAGAATTAAAATTATTTTTTGGTGAGGTCTAGAAATAGGATTTTTATTCTACAGCTCCAAGATGAAGAATTCCTGTGTGGCAGCAGCTCTGGAGGGAAATTTGTGTGTCTCCTATGAAATAAGGGTTAGCCACAAGTGTGAGATGGGGTTGCAGAAAAAGCAAATAGACAAGAATGCATAAAATAAGTCTTGTCTGTAAGATAGGAACTAATCCTGCTCAGGCTTGTAAAGCCCCTGTTGTAATAAATATTATATCCAGTTTTGAGTACCGCATTTCAAGAAGGATTTGGGCCACCTAGGGAGTGTGGAGGAGTGAGAATGACCTAAGAGGAAAGATCGAAAGATTTGATCTGTTTCTTTTAGAGGAGAAAAGACTGCTGAGAACGGTAAGTCTTCAAATGCATGCAGTGACTATGTGCTATTTTAAATTTACAGAGATTTCTGGCGTAGCCTTTGGCATAGGGGAACAGCATAGTAAAATGGAGAGAGCACTTTGAATTGCAGATGGGAACCCAGCTCTCCATTTGAGATTCGCTCAAACCAGCATTTCCTAGTGTCTGCTGATTTCTGCAATTCCAGTCGAAGCCCTCTTGAATTACCAGGGTTGCTCTGGAGACGCTGTCTAGCCCTTGGTTTCCTGTAGATGGTGCTGAGGGCTTTCAGGCAAGACCCAACATGTCCCTTAGCAAGTTGGTTTGTACAAAACCACAAGTGTATGAATCTTGACTGTAACACTCTTGCTTGACAGTTTAGAGACGACCAACATCTAGTTCCTGGGACCTTTTTTGACTCTAATGGAGAAAACTAGAATGTTTCTTTTTGATCAGTTCAGAAAATAGATTTGTCTTTGTTCATCCTGTCCCCAAACTCCAGCATTGATGTGGAACAAAAAGCAATGGCTTTAGGACATAGAAAGTCCAGTTGCCAGTACTTCTGGTGCTGACAAATTTACCAGTGTTACAATGGGTGTTTCTTCGAAGCCAGTATTGAATTTAGGGAATTAAGACAGCTTTCACCAAGTTTTATCTGTAACTGCAGATAATACGTTAGCTTGATACTAGCTAACTGCCCGTCTGTTTTTAGCAAACTTCTCTTAGCTTTATATTGGAATAAAAGCAAAAGTATGGGGAGGATTGGATTGTTTGTTTCTTCTTTTTAATACACAAAGAGCCTTTATACGTTTTAAGCCTAGTGGGATTTGAACTGACTGGTAGATCTGGCCTATCTCAGCAGCTCAGGGAGAATAATTATATGAGATTTAATAATTATCAGATGTGATTTGTGTGGCTGTACTGTAAAATATAAACTAACTACAGTTACTTGATCAAAGGATGGTCAATGTGTGCTTTACGAGGAAATGTGAAATAATTTCAAAGCTCTAAGTAGTCACAACCTCTAGCAAAAATAAACAAACTCCAAAGCTACAAGCTCACCTCCACCAAACTAGGAAAGATGTTATTAATTTCTGATATAAATAGGATAGACGTAAAATGAGGTGTGCATATGTAAAAATTCATAACTCTTTTATAAAATATTGGTCGGGATTATCTTTGTTTTGCCAATAGCTGTGAAAAGAAGGCTGCAGTTCTGTGGGATACTGGCCAACTGCTGGGTTCCCATTCTGGGGCAGTGGCTGACAGTTGCTGTTCAGGGCAGAGCAGAACAGTGGTATTCCCAAAAATGTTCCCCAGCTTCCTGCAGCTCTGGAGGTGGTTTCTGTATATTCAACAGCCTTCGGCTGATCTCACTTCCTGGAATTAATCCACAGTCCTGTGAGCCAGAGTAAATATTTAACAACCACAGCATCCTCTGATAAGGAGATCCATGGCTTAACTAGTTTCTGTGTTTCTTTCGATTTCTTTTGAACTTTGCTCCTTCTAGTGTCATGAAATGTCTCATAGGTCTCATGATGGAGAGATGTTAAACAGCTTTTTCCTATTTACTTCTCTCTGTCTCAGTTTCAGACTACGATATCCCCTCTCAGTAGCCTAATCCCTCACCATGTATCCCTCAGTATCGCTCATCATGTATTATCTAACCAGAGATTTTTAAAATAAAGTTTGAAAATAAGTTTTGATGGGATAAAATGGAATGTCTTTGAGGGTTTAATAGCAAGTTACAGTATGGGGAATGCAGCTGTCTTTGTCAAGTTAACTCGTGAAGTCTGTGGGGAGAAAGGAAAAGTTGCAGCAAGGTCTCTGGATACCAGGTGACTGATAGAACAGCAGATGAAATTCAGTATAGCTAGACGTAACGTAATGCATGTAAGGCCAAACAACCCTTATACAGCTCTGAAAAGAGCTTTTGGAATTACAGCAGATAGTTCTGTCAACTCGGTGAAAAAGCTCAGGGTGCAATAACACTGCAAAAAAATCCCCATAAAACGTGAAGACTGGTTAGGAAAGGAGCAAAGAACAAAAGAGAGCCTTCTGTAAATTCTTGGTGTACCTCCTGCACATTTGAATCTTTATGCAATTCTGGTTTCCTATCGGGGTGACTTAAACTGTGTTCCCGAGGTTCACGGTGTGCAACGCAGCCGATGCAGTGTTCTCGTCTTACCCAGAGTCCTGCATCTTCCTGGACTCTTTGCTCCACAATTTTAGTTGGTTAAGAAGAATAAGGTAGAATTGGAGCTAGGTGACTCCCTGATGTGACTTTGAAAACTTGTTTTCTTGGTATTCTCTTCTGTTGCTGATTTTTTTTTGCTGTTCTGCTTCCACCCCTAAAAGGCGGCGGCTTCTGGATCTGCTGCTTCCCAGCCAAAGAGCTTGGGGCCAGCTCATGGAGATTGTGAGGCTCACTGTAAAAAGCTTGCTAAATAGATGACTTCATGGGAAATCTGTAAAAATGAAGGCAAATGTGGATCCAAACTTCGCTTTCTGTGACTTGATTATATTTCATGTTGCATGAATCTTTGTGGTATGTTGGTGAAATGATTTAACTCTGTTGGCTGGCTAAGGGCAGTCACATACATTACTGCTGGAGGATGTAGCTTATTCCTTGTCAAATTATTAGAGACTTAAATTATTTTTCCATCCAAGGAGGGGCAGGTGAAGGAGAAATCATGTACATAAAGCTGTAATGAAGGCTTGAAATTGTACAGTTGAATGCAAATGTAGAAGAATGAAACTAAGATCCAGATCAGAACTGAAAATCTGATTCTCTTTAATTCTAGGCTCTTGTTGTACAGTGCACTGTAGACAAAATTATGCTGTGGAGAGTGTAATATGTAATTAAAGCTTCTGCCTTGGTGCACTTGGACCAAAGAATGAAAGAAACCAACTATATTTTTTTGTTGTTTCCTGAATGTTAAACTATGCAGGGAAAATATCCCTGCGAGTGTTTCATGTTTTCATGTTATCTCTGCTTCTTTTTTGGTAAGCTGTTTTAACAACCCCAATAGCTTTCAGGCAGTCTCTTAACTCACTTGTCCTGTTCATTTATTGTCATGTTTTCTCTTGTGAGTATTTGGCCTGGTAGATAGTGTGGAGAACTACTGCTCCAGGGAGCCCTTTACCTTGATGTATTTTGAGAGAATCCAGCTTTATCCGTCAGTTGGCGTATGGCCAGTGCGATAAACAGCGTTACTGGAGTTGCAGCATTTAATGCAAGAAAAACAGAGGTGTTTGCTGTGCTTTGCATGTTCCTTCAGGGTTTGGAGCCTCTGATCGGATGTGAGGTGGTATCTCCAGAGAGACGGTGGATTCATCCTTTCAGTTCCTTTTCAAAAAAGGAAAACCACGTATAGTATCTGCTCCACTTGCAACTTGAAAAATTGATATTTTTCAGAGGTCAGTGCAAGATTTGAGAACAAAACCATGGCCTCTGCTTTTGAAAAGCATTGTCGGCAGTGAGATTTTCCCTAATGAGTCTGATCATGCACGAGGCAGGATGGGATCATGTTTGCTCGCTCTCACCACTCTGTTGTGGTTTGGTGAATAGTTATACTGGCAGCCAAAGCTACCCAGTGTTTCTGTTTTAAAGCCGAATTTTCAGGTCTCTCTAAACCCTGTATACAACCAGATGAACTTGAAAAAGAGCATGTTAGTTTGTGGCCTATAATTGAATGCTAGGTATAAATGTTAAAATCGCCACATAAAGAGTTTCCAAGTCATGTATTTGCTCCCAGCCTGTTCCTGGCATGTTTTTAAGTCTGTTTTGTGTAGAGGGGAAATTCGTGGGTGTTATCGACACAAAAGTCATATTGCGAGTCTCAACGTGCTTGAATTTAAAATCCAGGCTGGAATTTTCAGAGTCCAAACTTTGAAATTTTATTTTAGGCCCCTCCAAAATACTTTTGGAACAAACTTTAAAATCCAAAGACCTATTGAGAAATTCAGCTCTCCGGTGTAGACAAGATTAGCTGTTGCTTAAGGTTGATTTGCACGTTGATAGGTGTTCCTAACTCAGTATACAAGAGCAGATGCGAAGGGCCTTGCCGCTTCCTCCCTGCCCAGTTCTGCTGCCTCTAGCAGAGCTGGTCCCGGGCCAGCGTTTCCCACCTGCTAGCTGGGCAGCGTTGGGAAGGTTTCCAAGGTGGTTCTAGCTTAGCTCCGTATGGTATGTTACCCTTATGGGTATCTTTACCCATTTTTACATAAATACAGTTACCGATGTAGGTTTATTTCATCTGTTGTCTAGATTTACAGACTTCTATAAAACTACCTGAATGACGTTCATTGGTCTAATCTCCCAGCTTTCTGGTTTTTTTTTCAGTAAAAGAGGCTTATAGTTGCTTTCAGGCTGAACACAACGGTCAGACTTTATTGTCATTCCTGAGATGTACATCATTTCCACTCCAGTCCTGTTGTCTGCGGTCAGCTTAAAGGCTTAGCTTAGTCCCTGTGGTTTCCTAGAATGAAGAAATGATTTAACAAGCACGTTTATGATTTCATGTGACAAGCAGGAACAGGTTAGTAGGCAACAAACAACCTAAGCAGAACCAAAGGAGTCCATTATTGTGGAAATGTGCTGCTTACAACACTCCTTGCCCAGCACAGACATCTCCTTTTTTCTTGGAGAGGAAGATGGAAATTGGAGGTGAAAACATTGTGCCCAATTAATCTTTGCCCTTTGCAGCTCTAGTCTAGGGAATTTTCCAGTGTCTTGCAGTAGATCTTCAAGAAAGTCTTTTAACTTGAGATACTGCTGCAATGTTAAGAGCAGAGAGAGCAGAAGATCAGTGAGGTGAAGTCTTTCAAATCCCCCCCAAAGCCTTGTAGAGGATAATGCTCTGTAAGTACAAGTTAAGGAAGCCCTTGCAGCTAGGAGCCAGGTGGTCCTCTGCCAGTCTGGGGATAGACAGAGTACACCCAGTCTTTTCTTGTCCTGATGTGATTCCTGTACAGAGGTCAATCTGGACCACTGTTTTCATTTCTTATACATAGTAAATGCGGTATGTATTTATTTTCTTCCTATTTTAGTCTCTGCACAACAGGGGTGGTCCGTTTACATATCAACAACTGGCTGGAAGTGAGTTTCTGCCTGCCTCATAAAATCCATTATGTTGCCACAAACTTTATACCGCCTGAAGCAATTGAGAGAAGCCTGAAATCTATCAGGTAAGGGTGAGCTCTGTCCTTCGGAGTGTGGCCGGTCCTTCTTCCAGTTCCAAGTGTGATGCCCCAAATGTCTGTGGTGGCACAGCTGGGGGGGTGCTGTGACACTGAGCTGTAGTGACGGGGAGAGCATGGGCTGAGACAGGACTCCCTGAAGCTCATGCCATGGTGTATGTAGTGGTGTGAAGCCACAGCCTTTGCCTTAAGATGAGGTGATTGTACTGAGGTGATGCTGCAAGAGAGGTCTGTGCTGTTTCCAATCAGAGGAATTGTGTGTTCATTTTAATCTGTTGACCCAGAAGTAATTTTGCTTTTAGAAGAAAGAGGGCCCAGGCCCTGTGATATCTTATTTCCTGCCTTCCATGTTTACAGCTTTTTACCTGCAAAAGTAACTAGCTCTTGCTTTCTTCCTTTCTCCTACTGCATTCTCTATTTCAGTAATGCAGATGAGCAGTTTTCAGACTACTTCCCCAGGCCTAATAGCATGCCAGCGCAGTGCAGTCGTTTTTTTCCTAGTCGCTGGGGCATCCAGTTACCATATAACCCTCTGTCTCCTTTTTATAGGGAGCATCTTACCTTGTGACATAAAAATAAGCTTATTCTGAACCCACTTACAGCAAAAGATGATATTAGAAGTTCTTTTTTTACCAGTAGATTGACCCCAGGTATCATGGTCTGGGAATAACTAAGCCTTCAGGAAAAGCTGCAGTTTACTGTGCAAATGTATTCTATTTTTCTGCAGGCCTTACCATGCCTTATTACTTTTAAATGATGAGAAGTCGTTGCTTAATGAGCTCCCGTTGGACTGCTCTCCTGCCCTGGTGAGAGTAATTAAAACTACCTCTGCTGTGAAGAATTTGCAGCAACTGGCTCAAGATGCTGACTTGGCATTGCTGCAGGTACGGGGAACTGTCAGCGGCAGCTGAAAGTCTTTTAAATCATGAGGTGCTTGCTTTCTGTGTGCCAGTGGGTTTCTGTGGTACATGAGCACATCAGTCCTCTCGGTGTGAGCAGAGTGCACAGAGAAAGCTTGAGCCTTAGAGCCTGGGGAAAAGGTTGGAGAAATGAAGGGCAGCGGTGTGGCGAGAGTGCTCGACAGTCCTGCAGCCACATCCGAATCACAGATTGCTGTGGGGCAGCAGGGGTGCCTGGAGGTCTCTAGTCCACACCACTGCTCAGAGCAAATCCATTAAAGCAGGCTGCTCAGGAGCTTGGCTGCTCAAATTCCGAGTGCTTCCAGGGATACCTCCCACAGTCTCTCTGGGCCCTGGTCCAGCATTTGACCAGCATCAGAGTGAAAAACTTTCCTCCTATCTAATGGGAATTTCCCATCTTCCACCTTGTGTGCATTGCCTCCTGTCCCATCCCTGTGCCCCTCTGAGAAGAGTGGCTCTGTCTTCTCTGTGCCTTCCCGTTAAGTAGTTAAAACCAGAACAAATAGTACTCTTGATTTATACCACAGTGGTCGGTCTTGTTTCTGCCACGTTGATGTCTGTGCAAATGGAGGCACCCAAAATGCAAGTGAGAGCTTACAGCTGCCACGGCCAAATACCTTGCTTCCCCTGGATCTGCCAAGATCTCTTCTACTACAGAGCTCTGAAAGGTGGTGCAAACCTGCCTATCGATTTCCCTTAGTACGTTAGTGCATGGGCTTTGCAGAGGCCCAGGAAGAAGCTCAAGTTTTGGCTTGGGCAAAACTTTTAAGTCAGTCTCTCCAAGCCAGCAGCTCTTTCCGAATGCTTTTCCAGTATTGACAACCAAATTTCACATCTGAATTGCTCAAGGTGGTGTGACAAGCCCTTGAAAAGGGAAGTTTGTGCCAGTGAAGGGAGTTAGGCTCTAGCAATAACATGAGACACGAGGCCACTGAGAGACCACTGTGGATGACTGAGGTCACTGTGGCCCTTTGCTTGTCAGGCCTCGTGATTGTATTGGATAATGCAGGAGAAGAGAGAGTCCCTCCATGCTTCTGAGGGTTGATTCAGACCCAGGGATGTGATTCATGCTCTGTGTGACAGGGTAGAAGAACACGGCTTACCGTCTCAGATGTGCCCAATCGTAGATCCGCGCCTTCGCTTATTCAAAGGGAAAGGTCCTGTTTCGTAATAAAACCTCCAGGTCTGCTTACAGTGGTCTGTGGTCTTACTTGGCATTACACAGCTATGGGATGAACTCTGGAAATTCCCTACTGCTTCTGTAGTTTTGTTCTCCACAAAAAAGCAAAGTTAAATGCATCTAATGATACAGGCTGGATTTTATGTCTTGTAGACGCTATTTATGTGGCTCTTCCAGAGCCATTAACAACCACTGACTTGTTTAACACATTAAAATACTTTGTGTAGTTCATTACTGAAGTATCTCAGTGCATTAAAAAGGCAGTGTTGGTTTCCTTTGTGTTTGTGTCATAGTAGAGGCTGATTCTTTTGTTTTATTTTTCATGTATAACTTAATGCATTTTGTGCATAAACAAAAAGAGGGTTTTGGGGCATGAAATGTAACTAAACTTCTATTGATACAGTTTGAAGAAATTCCTTTGAGGCAGGAAATACTAAGTTGCTTAGAAATGTGAAGCGAACCTCTGGAAATTTATAACCTTGTCAAATGCTTTTTGATGTGCCACATGTTACATGAAACTGTGAATTTATTCTGAAGGCAGGGTGAAAGGATGGAACGTTTTTCTTTCGTTTCAGCTCAAACAAGGCTTTTCTGTCATTGTATGGAACTCTTGCTGAGAGTTTGAATTTTGCTTTTGCTTCCCTAATTTTTCCCTGTTTTCTCAATGCAGGTCTTCCAGCTTGCTGCACATCTTGTTTACTGGGGAAAAGCAATTATTATTTATCCGCTGTGTGAAAACAATGTCTACATGCTTTCTCCAAATGCCAGTGTCTGTCTGTAAGTAGAAGGAAAATGAATGACTGTAGCAACAAAGTGGTGAGAAGTGCAGATATGCTTTCCTTCCCTGTCTTACTGGATATGGAGCGGGATCTTTCTTCATGTGTGAATTTGTTGAGACTGTACAAAACACAAATCATTACATGTGCCTGAACTTGCAAAGCCAGTGTGCAGGAGGGAGGAGCGTCATAGCAGATCAATATGCTTCTGCAGTGATGTGGGCCTTGGAAGCAATCTTTACCCTGTGAAGCTACTTTTAGTATTTTCAGTACGCTTGCTTACTCAGTGTCCATACCAGAAAGGCTGTGTGAACCTGAAGCGATATGGAAACATTTACAAAACAATACTTCATGATTGAGTTAAATAAATGAGCGTTTCATAGGGCTATCTGTGTATCTGGCACACAGCATCACTTGAAATTAATGAAAAGTAGAAAATCAGGGTAGTGGTGCTATCACTACTGTATTGTTTCATGTGATGGCGTTTTATACTGATACGCCTTCTCGCAGACGGAAGGCAATGCGGCCATTTTGAGAGCGGGCAGCAGCAATGCAAGGAAGATGTGGAGGCAGTGGTGGGTATTTTTGCTCTGCTGAAAATTGGCAACCCTTTCTGTGTTGGATCTGAGACGTTTTTAGAATCTGTGTTGGAACTCAGTTATAGGAAAATAGTTTTAAATGAAAACTTCTGTGGTGGAAGTATAAAAATAGGGCTGGATGGGACCTTGAGGTCATTCAGGAACAACACTGCCTGTGTCATATATGGCAGTGCTGTTCTTGAAGACCTTTGTAGATGGAAATCCAAACATAGGCAGTTTTCTTAATATTTCACTTGACTGTACTTCTGATCAGTCATATTGCTTGTCCTGTCAGCAAGGGCAGGGAGAACAGTCACATCTGCAGCTGCATTTTGCATATTCAAAGACTGTGTGTATGTTCTGCTCATCCCTATCTTCTCTTGACTGCCCAGTCTCTGTTCCTTTGGTCACAGACTGCGCAGGTCTCGACTTTTATTATTTTTATTTTTCTCCTCTGAATTCCCTCCACACCTTAAATAGCATACTGGACCTGAGTGTAACGCTGAGATGAAAGTGCATATGCTTCTTGCTTACTTTTGCAGGATGCAACATGCCATAAACTATCCTTACTTTTTTCTAGATCACAGAGAATATTTCATTTGGGAATTGGAACTTCTGTGATGCTTAAATGGGTAAATGTTGCACTGACCAGCAATATAAAACTGATTTCTGCCTTTACCTCTTTTCTGTAGTTATTCTCCATTAGCAGATGCATTTTCTTGTCAGTTCCGGGGCCACAACCTGCCGTCGATGCTTTCCAAGTTCTCCCTCCCAGTGTCACTCTCAGAGTTCAAGAATCCGCTCGCGCCGCCCGTTCAGGAGGTGAGATGGGGAGTGTACAAGAGCTCCTCGTTCTCCTGCTCATGAGAACAAGGAATGGTGTTGCTTCTGGAGTACCCAGTTGGGAACTTGCTGTTGCAGGTTTAGAAGTTGCCAATTACTGTGTTTCCAACCATATGATTTGTTGTTTCATATCCACACGCCAAAAAGCTGTGGGGATGTTCAAGGTGAAGCTGTGCGAATGCTCTGTGCTAGCAAAGCACAATTCTAAAAGAAAAATCAGAATGTTTTTTTTCCCTGAGTGATATAGTAGGGAAAACTGAAACTCCATTTGGTCTGTTAAAAACTGTCATATATTAGTAGGACTGAGTGCAAGTTTGTGTATTCCTCACAATCACATTTAATTTTATTATATTCCATCTGCTTTAAGTTCACAACCTGGTTTTAAAAGCAAACTGTCTATTCACTTAGCTTTTGCTATGCAACTGGGATTGTTTAAAGGCTGTTAGAGGAAGTAGACTCAGCATGTAGTCAACAGAAGTCCATGTGTTACAGCATTAGCATTTCAATGTTCAGATTTGGGATAATAATATAAGGATTTTGGACTCGTGAGCTGTTGTTCTGCTTACGCATAGATCATGACTTGTGGCATTTCTGAGAACTGGTGAAGTGCAAGAAAGAGCTCAATAACTTGAGGTCTCCTGGCTGACACTGTTATATTCCCAGATGAAGGAGCTTGGGCCTCTGAACACAGCTCGTTGTGGCAATGGAAGCATAGGCAGATTTCTTCGGCTGGTTTCTTATAGTGGTGTTTGCTCACCTTCATACTTTGACTTCATACTTTGACTTGCTGGCTATATGAATTCAGCCACTATTCAAATACCTGGACGATTAACATCAATTGCGCACGCAGGCGCAATTGTGAGAGAAGAATTTGTTGTAATTACAGGTTGGCAGAGATTATGATCAGAGATAAAGATAAGTAATGGTGTAGTGTCTAATCCCAAGAGTATGTACTGGTCAGCTGCCACCTTGGGAGGCAGGGGAAGAGCAGTTTTACTGTTTTGTTGGTACTTTGTTGTAGTTACAGACAAATCAGTGTCCTGAAAATTGAAGTTGATTAATGACATTGATTTTATTCTAGCTGCAGTAGCTTCAGGAGGCATTCTTATTCTCAGTTGTCCTTTTAAAATTAATTACTTGCCTTAGTACTTCTCTTTCAATACTTCTGTTGTTCTCAGACATCCTACTTTTGTTTAAAATACACAAAGTGTGTTGCTTACTGCTGCAGTTATGCCTTGAAACAACCGTGCGTGATCAATGTTTGCCAGAGCTGTTGGAGTGCTAAAATGGCTCTTTTAGAGTGGGCACCTTCTCTCTGATGCTCACCTGTCTGTGGTGGGGTCCTAAAGGTCAACTGCACAGCTTGTTTTCATCCTCCTTTCAGCGTGAATGAAATTGCTCCAATTGTAATTAACAGAGATCTAGTCGATAGGGCAATTAATCTGATGAAATGTGGGTGGGTTTTTGTTCCACTGTGCAGTGATAAAAGATGCTGTACTCTGAACTGTAAACATTGTCAAATTTATATTTACTTTGCCTTTCAAAACAAAAGTTCGGACCTTTCACTGTGATTTTGGCCTTTGTGTACATAGGAGGGGATGTGAGGGTTTTTTAACTTTGAAGATTTTCACTAGCAGTCTGTTATCTTGTGCTTTTCATCATGCTGACTGTACTGTCTCTGTATTCCTGAAGGTCATCTGTGCTAGAAGGTCAGTACTGTGGGAAGGGCTGTATTTTCTGCAGAAACTGTTATGGTCTTACGGAATCCATCCCATTTGATTCTTGTCTTAAGCATAGGATTGGCTCCCTGCTTTTGGCATGTGCTTCCGGATGGGCAGAGAATATGGAAGGCATTAATAAAGTCCACGATACAAAATAGGAAAGCTGTTAAAGAGCCCTTCCTCCTGTTTTTATACAAAGTCATACTGCTTGGTTTGAAAGAAGACAAAGTTATTTTTGTTTGCTTACTGTTACATGGGTGGAATTGCTCCATTCGTTTGGGTAGGTGAAAAAAAAGTGACACTGGCATTTTTAGTCTCGGAGTGCTGTGGTATTTTTTGGCTGGTAGGAGGTACAAACAACCTGCAATACCCTGAGCAAGGACAAGGACAAGACTGCCTTGAAAGATGGAGTGCATGTCTACATTCTGCTTTTGGTGCCTTGTCTGTCAAGTAGGTAGGAGACGTCCAACGAGTGGTGTCTGCAGGACTGCCAGTGCTCTCAGCCATGCCTTGTGCTAGAGACAGGAATTCCTCTTGACCCTGTCGTCTTGATCTCTTTTCTTGCCTGTGACGCCAAGCAGTATATTGCAGTTGAACTGGTTGTTGTCTATCAGTGGTCTTGTGCTTATAATTCGAAAAGATTCTGGTATTTGTGTAGTGATGTCTATGCCAGCTTCCCTTTCTCTGTGTTTAACCTGCCTTGCTTGCATAGCAATGCTGCAGCAGTGTGAGGATAAGCCTACGCCTACAGCTCAGCTGATCTAACAAAATCTCAGTGCTGCTGAGAGGAGGCCCTGGTTTTCCCTTCTACTCTCAGGTGTGTGCGCACATGCCTTCCTCCTTTCCCTCTTCCCTTTGCGCTAGAGCTCTGGCTTCTGTCCAGCTTGACTCTATTCACTTAACTTGTTTCAGCCGCACACGTTTTCTGCCAGGTTAGCAGGTGGAATTTGCTCAGGGGGGAGATCCGGCAGGTTCCAGGGCTGGCACAGCATGAGGGAGGCACTTCTGCAGCTGGGGATTTGAGTGAGGAAATCAGAAGCTGTTTTCCCCTTTTCACAGTGGTGAGTTGTCTCTTAGCTCCACCGTGCTGTGTCATATCATCCGGACTTGCAGCAATCCAGTGCAGCCAGTTTAGCTCAAGCTGCTGGTGCTGGATCTCGCCAGGGTGCGGCCATGGAGTAAGGAGATCCTGTGAGCTGATACAATAGGGAAACTCGCCTTCCCTTTTAGTGTTTTTACTGGAAAAGAAGCAATTTGCATGTTTTCTACCCCAACCACAAAGAAGCTGCCCTTCCTTCTGCTGCCTGTGACTGCTGGTTCCTGTCCCTGTGCTCTCCTCTCGTACGTGTGGCACAGCCTTGATGGGACCACAGAGCACACCAAAGTGGAGCTCTGGTGATGTTCGGTATGGTGCACAGCCCTTCATAACCTCCTGCGAAAGCACAGAAACGCTTGGTGACCTAAAACTTTTAGGTCAGCACACGTTTATTGACAGAGTATGCGTACTAGGCACTGCAGTCGGTGCATGGAAATGCTTTAACCTGCTTTTCAGTGCAAAGCTTTCCTTGCACAATATCAAAGTTTCTTCACCCAGCTACTCTGCGCTAAGTTTCTTTGCAAACCAAGAGAAAGGGATGATGCTTGTGGCTTCTCATCCATGCATTACAGCCTCGACTAGTTCATCTGTTCCGGAAGAAGCTATAACATCTCTCTATCCTGCCTTGAGGAACAAACATGGACTAGCGGGAGGGATCTTCCCACCCGTAAGGTAGAAGGAAGGTACCTAGGTGAATTAGACATCCCATTTCCGCCCTGCATCCCCTTCCCTACAGTCGCTCTTTATCATAATGCACGTTGTTATTATTATTGTACTTATCTAATTCTCCCTTGATGGGGCTAGGATAACTGTGGAAAAAACCAGATGGGAAAGAATGACAGCTGCTGCTGAACAAAATATGTTTAATTTTTCACTTTTGTTTTAATAAGTTTGGCCATCCTGTTGAGAGTAAGGCACGGGTAGATGACGCCTCTGCCTTATGCATCCGGAAAACGTGCTGTGCTTTGTGTAACGGCTGAGTGGAAAATGAGTGAGTATGTCAGGGGATGGGAGTGGGAGGAGAGCTGCATGCAAGCACTGAGTAGGCAGTTGTGTCTTCTG
Source organism: Cariama cristata (assembly GCF_000690535.1). Lineage (NCBI taxonomy): Eukaryota > Metazoa > Chordata > Aves > Cariamiformes > Cariamidae > Cariama > Cariama cristata. The sequence goes on along the minus strand of NW_009631629.1, from coordinate 32,226 downwards.
AGAGACGTGCTGCAAATGGGGCTGGTCTGCCGGGCATCTGGAAGGCATTAAGAGTCATGGGAGCTTTTGTTGGCAGAGGTATGGAAGTAGTATTAAGGTGCATTTAGAATCAGTTGGATGAGCTATAAAATCAGGGGTTTTTAATGCAGCAAGTTAAAAAAATATGTCTTTCTAGGCCTAAATGGAGGGAATGGTTAAGCTGAGAATTCAAAGCCGGTGTCTAATGATTAAAATAGCAATATGAGACAATAAATGTTTTGCCCTACATTAACAGGGGTCTTCAGAGTCCGTTTTCTGTAAAATAGGGAGAAGTTTTAATAGCTGATCTCTCTTTCATAAAACAGTGTGGTTTACATGATAAAGAAAGGTAATATAGTTCAGCAAAAATGTGTTTACCCCAGCGATTTTGAAGGTGCTATCCGACTGAGCCAAGGCAGCCCTTAGTTTTCAAATCAGACCTTGAAGAGTGCATGTGTCAAATAACGAGATAATCCAGACTGGAGAAAGGGGGCTCATATATTTTGGTAGGCAAAACAAGCTGTGTTTTAACTGAGAGTGTATGCTCATGTAGTGAGAAACAAGCTAGGATTGTGTGCTGTTTTCCCTTCCCTTTCCTGAACCTGTTGCTGGTCGCAGTTATCTTGGCATTTTCCTTAGCTTTTTAGGCCTGGGAAAGAAAACAGCTTTAAAGAATCCTTTGAGGAAACACATTTTATTTAGCACGTTACTCAAGAGTTTTACAAATGCTCCCTTTGGTTCCCAGAGGGAAGAGAATCATGAACGCTGGATCTTGTCCCTCCAAGACTTGGGTCTGAGCTTTCCTCTCACTGTCCCAAACTGCCCAGATGGGCTGACGTACACTGCCCGCATTTTCAGAGGCTAATACATCTTCTCCGCTTTTGTCCATAAGCACAAAGCAATGTATTGTTACCAACGCCTTCCATGCCGCCTTGCGTGACAACACGCTCTAACTTCACCCAGGGCCAGCTGCGCCGCGAGGCGGGGAGAAGAATGGGATGGCCGTGGGCTGATCCGTGCCAGCGGGAGCGGTCCAGATGCTGCGGCAGACAGGACCCCCTCACAGCAGACTGGAAAGAAGCAGCATGAGGAGATGGGAAGGAAGAAATTTAGAGTTGATTGGTAGTTAAATTAAGCAAAGAAAAATGTTTCGTTTTATATTTCTGTCACGGTCCTGGTGTTTCAGCCAAAAAAGGCTGGCTATGGATTCCTACCGTGCCAGATGATGAGTGAGTGAGTGGAGGCAGTCCTGGGACTGAAGTAGACCCTTGCCTGGGAAGTTACTCCCAGACCTTTTGGCTTCAGCAAGGAGCCCAGCTAATCAAGTAGACTGAGACCAAGCAGGAAGTAACCCCGTATCTCTGAGAGGGGAAGAGCATTTCTGGCAGCCAGCACAGCACAGATGGTGCAGGGAAGCCTCTTCTTCTGCAGCCCTGTCTGTGAGCTCCGTCAGAGCTCAAGAGGAGCAGATGGAGAATGGATGTAAATTCAGTGTTCGTGTCCCGAAGGACAAGCAGCAGAACATACTAGCGAAGCCTCTGCTAGACCTTATCTGTGAAATAGGTTTAAACCTGGAAAAAGTGGAAAAGGTGTGAGGCACGTTTGCAGTGATGGCACAACGCATGCCATTTTGGGCATGGGGCCAGTTCCAGGATGCTCCATTGCTTGGGTTTTTTTCTAGGACTAGATTTGAAGAGGTACCAAATTCCCGCTGAAGTCTAGCTTATTATAGGTAATCGTCAATGATCATCATTCCCTCTTATCTAGGGCTGATTGTTCAGGCTCACTCCAACATGGAAGAACAGTTTTCTCTAGTTTTCAGGTTAGTCACAGCCGATCTCCAGCTCTCCCACTTACAGCGCATTTGGCAGTCGGTCTTCTTGTTCTTCTGTGCCATAGCTGCTGGCTCAGGGGTTGCATTTTAGATACTTGCACAAGAGTGTCGACGTGAAGGTGCGTATGCAGAATTAGAGAGTGTTGGATAAGACTTTCCAAACACCTGGAGCTGTAATGAAAGCAACTGGCTATTTTTGTAATTCATGAAACCACCAAAGTGACCAGTGGATGTTGGTCTAGGTCAAGCCCTACCTGGCAGGTCTAGTAGCGCCTGTCTTACTGTCTCCTTGAATTGCCTTGGATTTTTCCAGCATTATTTTGTGCTGTGAAATGCACAGACCTCTTTTCATTTGATGTGAAACTAGCTAATTGGACATCGCTGCATGCCAACAGGTTGGAAATTTAAGTAAAATATATAAGATGTCTTTCCATCCAGGCCTGCATCTGGAAGGAAGGTTTTTAGCAACGTAATCACTGGAGTAAGCCTCTTGTCTCTTCCGGGCCGATTTCAGATGTTAGCAAAACACTGCGCATTTGGTATCTTTTTCCAACCTTCCTCTTCTGTACATTTTCTATTAAACATGTAAAATGAATTATGGCTTTTCCAAAAAAGATATGTTTGAAGGCAATCCCAGATAATATGTTTGAAGATTAAAATCCATTCAGGTCCCAAAGGTGGTAATCCCTGAAAAGACAGGGTGTGGATCTGTCTGCAAACAGAAGATGTTTCTTTTGTGATTTGATAGCAGAGGAGGAACTGAGAATTGTAAGATTTATGGAAAAAGGAAAATTATGTGGGCTGATGAACTTCGGTTTGGGGCTTTTGTTGAGATTTGGCCCGTTATCCTGATGATTAATACAGCAGAGCTAGCTTCTTTCTCAGAGTCTGAGCTCATTCTGCATGTGTTTCACTCACCAAAACACTGTTGGTTGCTATGAAATCCCCAAACAGCTTTTGTCAGTGAATCAGTGTTTTCAGAGCCATTAGCTAGGGGAAGGGTTGCCTGCAGTGATATGAAAAAGCTTTTTGTGCAGAAGTTCAGAAGCGATGATGTGGTTTGAATGCTCCTCCAAAGCTCCTGAAAATAGGCCACGCCAAAAACCTACAAACACTTGTCCCTCACTCTGCCCGCTGCTTTCAGCATCGCTCTGGGGACATCTTGCAGGTCTTCAGCTGCTGTAACACAAAGGGGTTGTTCATGGTTGTTCACTACAAGCATCATCTCTCAGTGCTTTTGAAACTTTTGCCTGTCTGCACCCTAAAAACCTAGGTGTCTTTATAAGCTTGGCCTGTCCTGTTATTGCAGAGGGTTGGCAAGCAAATGGGGATATGCGTTGAGAGGAGAATCCTTGGCAGCAGCTGGCTGTTGTCTCTTGCCAAGGTTTCTGCTGCTGTTCGTGCTGTTTCTGTATCGCTGTGTCCTGGCAGGGCTCTCATCTCCAGAACCTCTCCCATGGTTATGCAGTGATTTCCCATCTGACAGCAAATGGCTTCTATTTCTAGGCATCTGGCTTGGTTGCTTCAGCTCTGCCCCATCACCCTGCCCTCTCCCTGGCTTTCTAGGGGACCCTACACTTTAATCTGACCACTCTGGGGTTAACCCTTCGGTGATTACTGATTTTAGTGGGCCTTGTGTAGAAACCAGCAAACTGGTCTCAGGGCTCACACTGTTGGGCCATGGGCATCTGGTTGACTCATTCTCCACATCTGGGCTCTCAGAAGGAAGACTATCCCTTTGTCTTTTTGAGCACCTACTAAATTTGTTTTGTTAAAAGAGCACTGAACAGCTCCAGGTGGGCTTGTATGGCTACGTTTTGTGTGGCTAAAGTGTCGTGTGGTGAGGGCATTCAGCTGCTGTGCCTGAACATAGCAGGTGCTGGAGCTATGGCAAGGGGGCAGGACTGGTTTGTTTGAGGACACTGGCTTTACTGGTCAGTGTTGCATAAAGACATGATGATCATTAAAGGCTTGATTACAGCCTAAGCATCTACAAAGGCTTTGGGTGTGATGAACATGTGTGCCTGGTCACTATTTTATGATCGGAGAAGAGATAAAACTGTTGTGTGGGGTGGAAAGCACTTCTCCTTGTGATTTCTTAGTCACAAAGCCTAACCTTTGTGCATTGTTTTCCTCCTGTATTTTATTTCACGAGTATTTAATACCTCATTTCTTACTCTGCAGACTCAGCTCATTCAAATGGTGATATGGATGCTCCAACACCGACTTCTTATTCAGCTTCACACTTACGTCTGTCTGATGGTGCCACCAAACGAGGAGGATTTCCGAGCCCAAGATGAAGACATGCCCTTTACTGCCAGAGTTGGAGGCCGAAGTTTAAGCACCCCCAATGCTCTCAGCTTTGGTTCTCCAAGTACGAGCACACTTTTGTCTGCTGTTCAGACTACAGCTCAGTTCTAGAGCTTCCCTTAGCGATGCCTAGGGTAGTCAGGCCTCAGTAACAAGGCAACTCATCTTTGCTGGAATGCTTGCTAATTAGGTACAGCCCCTCTTAAATTTAGAGCTGGGCATTGGTGAAAGTTTTAAGGGCTATCAGACCTTAAATTCGTCTTTTTTAAAAAGAAGTAGTGCTTTGTAATTTGCCAAATTCTCATTTGGTCACACAAAATATTTTTATCAGAGGTACTTCTGTTTTTTCAAAGTAACTTCCTACTTCCGTGCTGTACTCAGAAGTAACTGCCATGTTCCCCTGGCTGCACCACTGTTACTGCATAAACTTTGGTTTTCAGGAGAGGAAGAAAACTGTGAGAATTTATTTCAAACAGCATTGGTTTCCGTGGGCTGTAGAGACACCTAAGGAAATGCAGAGCTAGCTGTCATTCTTGCAGATGGTTGATTTCTGTTTACGTCTCCTGATTCCTTTAATCTCCTCAGTGCCATTCTTCGGGGTGATTCCAGAAAAGCATTTTTTTTTAAGAGTATAAATCAGATGCAAATCTGAAATCCCCAACCTTTCCTGCCTGTGCTGTTATGAGCAGCATTCTCAGAACGCCACTGAGGTTGGATATCAGGAGAGATTCAGCTTTACAGAAGTCATGAATTAGGGCAGAAATCTTGGAACGTGAGTCAGATAAGTCTGCGATCTGCTTATTCTGGCTCACTCACAAGAGGATATTGCTTCTTGGCCTTTCTTTCTGCTTGCTCCCACCTTCTGTGCTGTTAGGCTTTTCATGTTACCACTTCACGGTATTCCAGCAGAGCTGGCTGGGAATTTTCTTTTCAGATGTTTTTTATGGACTGTTTATGGTCTCCAGAAGTACAGTTTTCCACATAAATTGATGACTTTGTTGAAATATTTGACTTTCCCATTGAGAAAATCACTGTGTTGTCATATGACTAATTGCAGATACACATACCGTTTTGAGAGCCACTTTCTTTGCTTTACAAATCTGAAGGGGTTATTTGGAAAGACTGCATAGAAACAGCCTGAATTGATAATCTTTGCATCATTATGCTGAGGAATGTAAAAATTCTGTGTCTCTTTCTCTCCCCCTGGTAGCTAGTAGTGATGACATGACTCTGACAAGCCCTAGCATGGATAATTCCAGTGCTGAGTTGATACCTGGTGGGGACTCACCCCTAAATAAAAGGATGACGGAGAATCTCCTAGCAAGCTTGTTGGAACATGAGCGGGAAGCTATCCTTAATGTCCCTGCTGCCCAAAATCCAGAAGATCTTCGCATGTTTGCAAGGTAGGAAATGAGGAGTGCAGAATGAATAGGTTTTTTTTCTTATCCTTGCTGTTTTATTGAAGGATTGGTGTGGACTCTGAGCAAATCCCATTAGCTTGGGATTTTGGAGGATAAATTCTTTTGGGTTTGTTCCCCTTACACTATTTCATCTGTATGATGGATATATGAAGGAGCATCAGGGCGTATGGTTGGACAACAGGGACTTCACTGTTTGCCTGCCGGTTTTCCTGTGTCCACACATGGTAGACATAAAACTGCATAGCCTGAAAAAACCTTTTAAGAATGCAAAGCAAAGACTCGGTCATGCCGATGCCGTCATTTTGTATCTGTTGAGATTTCCAAGCCAGCTATCCTTTATTTTAAGGTTTGTAAACTCCATGCAAATATGAGACAGAAACAAAGAGCATCAGACGCAAAGCCAGCCTGAATATTTTTACAGACCAGTCTACAAACGTTTCGAGGTCTGTTTTGCTGAGAGATGAGCTGCTCATTACATTAGGTTAGTTCGGTTAAAGTCATTAGGATGTGTGATTAGTAGCACACAGGTTTGTTGTTACAAATTTCAACATAACAAAAATACACAAGATGTGGTTCTGCACATGGTAAAAAGGGAAACAACTTCCTAACCAACCATCTGGGAAAAAGGTATGAGGGGAAATAGTTTTTCTTCCTAAGCCTTTCAAAACACAGTGGCATCACTGGAATGCAACTTTCACTGGTTTTCATGCTTGTGGAGCAGAAAACCACCTGAGGCAAGTACTGCAGCTTTTCCTGTACTTCCCAGATTCAGTAGGTAATCCCCTGAAAACCTGGTTCTTGCCCTAGGATGGATATATTCAAGTAGCCTAGAGAAACTGTAATAGCGAGAAAATACTTCTCTTGTCTGTGGCAAAGTTTGCAGCTATGCTGTGCCCAGGTATTTTCATAGAGCTCTCCCAAGCTTGTGGGTAGTTACTGCTCTCTGAATTACTCGTCTCCTTCTTCATCTTCTGTAAACTGTTCAGAGGATATTCTGTGACTGAGAGGCAACACTTTGGCCATTTGAGAACTCTGAAATGTTTTTCCCTTATTACCAGATAGGTCATTACAAAACCAGTGAGAAGGGAAAGTAAAAACAAAATCGTAATTGGGGATATCTTAAGACAGAATTTGTCAGGGATGCTTTGGCCTGGTTTAGTGGCAATGCAGACCCTTAGTTATCCTAGAGAGAGGAAAGGATTTCATGATTGCTCCGCTGTCACTTCCCTCATCTGGGTAAAACAGCCATTTGGCAGCTTTGGAATTGCAGATGCAAAAAATTACTTTGATTTCTTCATAAAATCAGCTGCTGTAACCAGGCAGCTGTCTGAATGATGTTTATTTTGCAGTTTGTTCGTGCACCGAGTTCTTTTGCAGATCCCCAGGATGGTTTTGCTAAGTCTGAATTTCCGTTCTACTAAAGAGTAAGCGATGCAGGTGTCAATTCAATCTAAAGTCAGCAGTGAGGAAGAGAGAAGATACGACAACCAAATGGGTCCTGTGGGCAGGATGCTGGAGTGTACAAATAGAAATGTTGGTGCAAGACACTCTTGGTTACCGGTAGCTTTATGAGACACCATAACTTGGAGGTTGTGGCTGTATTTTCTCTCATTTTGCACCCTAAACTATCAGAGACGAATGTCTGGGTAAACCTTTTGCTCTTAATGAGAGTGTAGACAATTGTGGAGAAGCCGCTGCAGTGAATGAGCTGATGTCCCTCATTACCCTAACACAGGTTACTGCCCCAGCTCTTCTTGCTGCTTCATTTTGAAGAACAGCAGCCTAATGAGGGCTGTCCTCTGGCAAATAGCTCTGCTGTATCAGCTGCCTCCCAGAACAAACTCCTGCTATAAATGCATAGTTAGTGCACTAAATATACTGCAACTGCCCTTCCAAGTCTCGTCGTGGGTGCACACAAAGGAATGGGCTATTTTCAGCAGAGCAGTAAAGTTCAGCCCGATACATTGTCTTGTGTCTATGGCTCTGACTGCCTGTTATTTGTTAAACAGATGGCAGAAGGAGCTTGTGCCTGTCCATTGCTATGCACAGCCCGTATTTCCAAGACAGAAACCTTAAGGGGAAATAAGGAACTCTGGAGCTTGGCTCCAGCATTGGCTGCATTAACCCTCATAACATTCGATGGGAATTGAAATCCAAGTTCTTTCCTTAGGTGCTGCTGGAGGAGGGTTGGCATGTCCTTCCAGAAGTAAACGTAAGAAGGAGACAAGTTCTTTTTGAGCTAGATCTTCGGTAATGTACACAAAGCGTTCCTCGCTGCACATTAAGCAGTGCTTTTAAAGACAGTTTGAGGCTTCACTCATGGCTTCTCTCCCAAGCCATGGGTCTGGAGTCGCTTTCAGGATGTTTCTTTCTTGCTCTTAGATTGGGAGATGGAGATCCTTTACTCCACTGAGGAGTGCTCATCGGTGGCGCTAACCTGTGGACAGTTCTGCTCCATTTTCAAGCAGTGCTGGTGGAGGGGATATCTCCTTGGCTAGAAATAAGCTGATTTTATTTGATGACTAGTCTGAGATAACCCTTTTTCTTTTTTACACTGCTGTTAGAGGGGCAGCTCTTATGACTTGAAGAGGGGAGAACAGTGATGAGCAATGGAAAACAATAATCTTCCATGACTGCATCTGGATGTGGAAGTGCACATCTGTCAACAGACACATCTGTGCAGCTTCAGAGGGACTCAAATGGAGTGTTACTGCCCCAAGAAGTGCCATCTTATGTCCCATTTGGGTCCCATGAACGTTCATTGCCCAAAAAAGCGAAGGTAGTGCCCATCTTCACTGGAGCTGTGAGCCCCAAGTTACAGCTTTGTAGCATCTAGTTGGATTTTTGGGAAAACTTCTTCCCTGGGAGGGTGGTGCGGGCCAGGACAGATTACCCAGGCATGTGGGGGGATCTCCATCCTTGGAGAGCTTCACAGCTTGGCTAGAAAAAGCCACAGCATTGGCAATAGGCCTGCTGGAGCAGGATGCTGGACTAGACTTTGGAGGTGTCTTCCAGCCGGCATTTTTGCAATAGTCTTTAATATCCTCTCTAGCTTTTATTGGAGTGGAAAGTATTTCATCTTGGCTGGTTACAAATCCAGGCTCTTTTTGAATATAGGATGGGTTTATTTATTGGAAAACTCCTGCTTAGTCTGTGTTGCTGTTGAAAGCCAGGTCATAATCATTTGCACAGAAGACAGCTGTGCCAGGAGAGGAGCGCATGGGCAATCACAGCGAGCAGCTTTGTAGAAGACAGAGAATATGTAGCTTTTAAAATCTTTTTCAAAATCACTTTTTGAACAGAGATACAAGTTACAAGTTACAAGATACAATATACAAAAATTTCTGTTAACACCTCAGGGAACGGTCTGGTTTTGGTGCATACACACACAAACCAAAGCTGTCCCTGCTAATGGCCACTTCTCAGCACACACTGGTTGCCATCAGCCCAGGGGAGGAAGCCAATTAGCCTGATTTAAATACCCAGACCGAGGTACTGCAAAAGGCAAATGCACAGCCCAGATAGTGGAAAGGTAAATATGTCTGGAGCTTGTCCGTCTGTTGTTTGTTTGGACTGTGCAGGTACAGAGACGCAGCAGTTACGTTCTACATAACGGTGCCAACTTGAGAGCTTGGCAGCTGAACATCAAAGCAGAAGGGAGTTTGCAGGGTGCTGGGGGCTGCACGGCCTCGGGCTGGCAGCAGGGATGAGGCAGCGAGGTTCCCGGCTCTGAGCTTACATACAGCTGTTTGGGGAACAAGAGGAGGGTGAGAAGAGGGACATGGCAAATTGGGGAGCAGAGAAACACACATGGGAGTGGACTAGAGATGAAACAAGTATGGGGGGGAGCCGTGTTGCACAGTGACTCCTTTCCAGTCACCCAGGAAGGGTAATGGGTGATGGGAGTGCCTAGCCCGAGCAGCAGAGGACAGCCAGGCAGACGTCGGTCCTTCAGGGAAAGCATGAGAGGACCCATCCTGCTGTCGCGTGAAAGTAGGCAGGAACGCTCTACAGGATATTTGGTGTCTTTTGAGGGCTGTACCTGCATGAAGACTGTATGAATGAATTGGAAAACAGGTCTTGTCATCTCCACTCATTTTTACTGTCGGTTGGCACGAAGCAGCAGGCCAGCATATTTCTAAACTGCAGAGAGGTATGGAAACACGAGCAAAAGCTGCTGAAGCGCAGAGCGTGATGCGTAGCCCATGCGGACACATGTCTGTCTGTGTAGCTGGGGAAGTGATTCGGGCATACGCGTTTGGGCCTTGGCAGGTAGGAGTATTTGAGTGACATGTGCAGTGTGGGTCCTGTGTTGGGGAGGTTGTTAATGACAATTAAGAGATGGAGCGGCAGACTTGAGCTTCGTCCGGAGGGCTGGCTTGGTGTTATGGCTCTGAAGGGTCTCTGGGGAGCAGGTCCTCAGCCATCAGGGCCTTGCTGCAGCAGTTTGGGTTAGACCCTGCCGTGATTGACTGTGCAGGACTGAGGTTATCTGATGTCTGTAGCGTGTTGGTGGCCAGCAAAGGGGTATCTCTGCTGTCTCTATTTAAAGAGAACTGGGACATTTAAGAAGCCAGTGTGGTTTGAGCTTAGGCTGCAGTTTTGGGGCTCTTTGGAGGCTTTATTAACTCCCAGAGGTTCTCTGTGGTGCCTGTTACCAAAATTTCCATCTCCCTGTTGCGACTGCTCCACCTAACCCAAGGTGACCAAACCTCAAGAGCACACGACCAGTAGTTACCAAGCCCCTTAGGCTGCCGTGAGGGGAAAATACGCACTTAATTCTAAAAGTAAGTGTAGGTACCCAGGCCGCTGATGCAGAGCTGTGATGAAGGGCGTTGTAGACCCAGCTAAGAAAGCGGAGAAGTAAATGTGCCACATCCTCACTTCTCAAGGGCTGGCACTTGTGGTTCCTCACTTTCTGGTGTTAAAACTATGTTGAAAATTGACAGTCTCAGGAAATGCCCCAGGCTAGGAAACCTTTTGATACAAAGAGGACCTTTGCAAAGCCCTGAAATGGGGAAGTCCCCTGGTTTTCCAGGGGATTTCTGTGCTAGGCACGCCTAAGGTAAGAACCAATTTAATTCACTTTTCATGTAAACGAGGGACACAACCCAAGCGCCTTTGGATTTGTATCCCACAGGAGAGGAAACCTTGAGGGTGGCAGGATCCATTCTAGCTGCGTGCACTTGCTTTTGGCCCACGTGCTTCCCTTGCTCTCCTTCCCACAGGCTGCTGCACTATTTCCGAGGCCGACACCATTTGGAGGAGATCATGTACAACGAGAACATGCGTCGCTCCCAGCTGCTGATGCTGTTTGACAAATTCCGCAGCGTGCTGGTGGTGACCAGCCACGAGGACCCCGTGATTTCAGTTTTTCAGTCTCTCTTAAAGTGACTCTGCTGTCAAAGGAAGGGAACCTGCTACATGCTCCATACTGATAGTCTAAAGATGCCTAAAAACTAAAGGAGGTGATTTCGGTTCCTGTTTGCCATGCGACAGAGAGCAGGTTCTCTGCTCCCTGTGGTGATAGCTGAGGCTGGTCCGTGCGAGGGCTCTGGGCCTGCTGCAGGACAGCACGCATTTGCTCAGCCTGGATTCCTGCCGTGCCACATCCACAGCACGGGAGCTGCCGGTTCACAACCCTTCCCTCACCCTGCTTCCTCCCCAGGGCCAGGATTTCCACTGCAGTGTTACTGACAGTACTTCGGGCGGATGCTGGTGCATCAGAAGTGCTTTCTCTGCTCTCCAGCCCCACGACTGCTGGGTCACTCAGGCGTGAGCACCGTTCGTGAGCAGTCCGTCCCTGCGGCAGAGCGTGCACGGCTTCTGCTCGGTGGCAGAGTGGCGTTGCCCTGGCTTTTAGGGAGACGTCCCTGCACACCGAGGAATTGTTTGATCGTTGTTAACCGGCAGCAGTGAGGACGTAGGTAGGAAGGCAAAGTATCACAAGTAAACAGTTTCATGAATGAGAATGACTCACTGACTCTGTTACGGCTTATTGGTTCCTCTCCCCAGTAGCCTTATGACTAAGAGGCTGTTGGAGCACGGCTGTCACCAAGCAGCCTGTGTGTTTGTGGGTTTTTCAGGGCTTCCAGTTTTTGACTGGGCATGGGTGGGAAGCTTGGGTGTTGAGCAGGACTGAAATTAGGTGGCCAAGCTGCAAGTGCATGGACAGATTAGTTCCACACAGCCAGAGGCTGGCGCTAAGGGCACTCAGACTTGTCCCCCAGGACTGGTTTTGTTCCTCCATTCCCCTCCCTGCAAGCATGGCTGTGGCTGCAGGGAACCAGACCGGGAACTTGGCCTGGGTTAAAGCTATCCAGCTGAAAAACAAGATACAGGTCTGTACCTGGCTGTGTTTCAGGACTGCTCCTCCAGCCGTGCCAGGGCTACAGCCCTCTTCCTGGGGACAGCAGGAACTTATGCCAGCTCACCCCTGGCCTGCGTGAGGCTGCTGTTCCTCACCGCTCCGTGCTGCATACCCAGGGAAGGGTGGGGGAGAGACCTTTACCTTCATCGTGGCAGCTTCCAGGGGTGTGTGTTGTTAAAAGATTGTCAGGCTCCTCCCTGAAGACCTTCCCTTATACCACACACGCACACTCGGCATGCGCTGGAGCTTTTCCCAGAGTTGCAGGCTCTCACAGAGCAGCTTCACTTGCCCACACAAACTGGGTGAAGCTGTGGGCTTTATATAACTTACCTATCACCAGTAATGCACTGGAGGAGCCCCGTGTCCCCAGCGCACCAGATACCTGCTGACAGCTCCTTACCCACGGTCCCTTCAGGCAGCCTTCCCCTGC
>NW_009631629.1:0-19812 GCF_000690535.1 Cariama cristata | reverse complement strand
AGGAATGTTACAGAAGAGCAAAAGCAATACCTGACCTAAAAATCAGATCAACATTGCTGTAAGACCTCAGTCCCAACCAGCCCCCAGCAACGGCCTCTCCAGATGCTGAGATCAGCATAACCAGGGCTGTTCAGAAGGGGCCAAACAAGATTTTTTTTTTCATGGGATGGGGACAAGGGTTTTGAAAAACTTGAGCTTTTTTTCTTGCATGTGAATCCTAAAGCGAGGGTGGGGTGGGAGTGCGTGTCACTGTCACCCTTCAAACAGCCAGCATGGCTGAGTTCTGCATGCTCTGCCCTAAGTCCTAGGGGTTCTCTCCCCCCTGTACCTCATGGCAGGCGGCAGCATCGGTGCTTTCTCTGTGTTGGGGTTCACACACACACTGGTAAGTTTTGAACTGGTTTCAAAAGCAGCTGGGAAAACAAACAAAACCCACTCTTATTCTCGAAGCTGGACATTATAGACTGTTACAGGTTGGAAGGGCTCTCTGGAGGTCTTTTGCCCAAGCCTCTGCTCAAAGAAAATGTGTTGGATCAGGTCATGCGGGAGCTTGTCCAGCGGAGGTTTGAATGTCCACAGCTTCTCTGGGCCCCTGTTCCAGTGTTTGACCACCCTCAGAGTGAAAATTTTTTCCATACAGCTAATGAGAATTTCCTGTTTTCAGGCTTGGGCTCATTGCCTCTCATCCTGTCTGACAAAAGCCTGGCTACCCCCGAGGTAGCTGTAGACAGCAGTAAGATCTCTCCTTTACCTCCTCTTCTCCCAGCGCTCATCCTTTCAGTCAGCCCTGCTGCCATCCCCTCTTTTGACTGTTCCCCTGCAGCAGCCATGTGCTGGCCTCTGCGGGGGCCAGGGGTGATGGGAGCAGCACCGCAGGTCAGAGCCGTGAACTTTCATCACTCATCCACCTTAATTAAGCCTGGATCCACTGGCAAGGGAGAAAGTGGCCTTCAATGTCCAAAACCAACCTCAGTTCTGGCTGGGAGACCCATGCCAGTCTGCCCCACAAACAAAATTCCACCTTGTCCCGTTCATTGTGATAAAGTACGTTTATTGTTAAAAACCTCCAAGCCGCTCTGCCTGCCCTAGCTGCTGCCATCGCACAGCTTGAGGCTCCCATACAGAGCACAGCTCAAGTCTGGGCCGGTGGCACACTTGCAAGTCTTGTCAGCTGCAAGAGAAGTGTCCCATTGCTGCCATCTCTCTCTCCATTTTCTTGTCTACAACGCTCACAAATTTGTTTCCTCGTAAATAAAACCTGAGAGGTTTCTGTGCCCACTCTCCCCTGTTGCCAATACCAATCCTTGTTGTGGCCACCACGTCCTGCTCCCCTGGTAGGTCACGTCCAGGTACCATCCAGATGGCTGCATCCTGAGTCAGGTCCCTCTGGTCAAAAGCCTTATCAATCCCAAACGCTTGGCAGAGCTTGGAGGGCCCGTTACACAGCTGCCAGTCCTTCAGCACCTTTGCGGGTCCTTTCCTGGAAGCGCTGCGCAGCTCTCTCATCGCATCTAAACCCTGAAGAGGTTCCAAAGAGCGAAGTAGTACTGCAGCCCCCTCCCCTGTGCGGAACAAGAACCATGTGTTAGTACAAGGTTGGTCATCCAGAACGTCTCGGCTTTCAGCCCCACCAGCCTGCGGCTCAGCTCAGCCTGACGGACCCAACCACCGGCTCTGTCCTGCTCTCGGGCCGCTTCGCTTCAAGTGCCAGGCTCTGGAGTCAGCCGCTAACCCGTGGTCGCTGCACTCTCCTCCCTCTTCTGAATGCCAGTGACCTGTAGCTCTGTGTCCTTGTCCGTCAGAGCTGACTTGCTCTTCCCCAACCCCACATCTTGATGTCACTAAGTCGAGCTGCTGCTCCAGGGCTTGCCAGAGGGCAAGAGGTTTTTCTTATGTCAGCACAATGTTCAGGAATAAATACACATATGGTTCAGTTTTGGCATAGCTATCCAAAACTGCTCCCAAACCCAGTGGATTTATAATAAACGCCGACTGCAACAACTCCAGCTAACAAAGGAGAGGAGGAATGAGTCCAGATGCTGCCAGTAGAAAGAGGCAGCTTGCAGAGTTAGGCTGGACACAGAGAAACCAGGCCCTGGGAGCAGGCTCGCTCTGTGCTGCTGCTGCTGCTGAGGGAGCCCTGGCTAGAGGTGTTACCAATCACAGAATCGGTTTGGTTGGAAGAGACCTGTGGGATCATCGAGTCCCACCTTTGCCCTAACACCTCCATGTCAGCCAGACCATGGCACTAAGTGCCACCTCCAGCCTTTTCTTAAACACCTCCAGGGATGGGGACTCCACCACCTCCCTGGGCAGCCCATCCCAATGCCTAACGACCCTTTCTGTGAAGAAATGCCTCCTCATTTCTAGCCTGAACTTCCCCTGGCGCAGTTTCAGACTGTGCCCTCTTGTCCCGTCAGGAGCTGCCTGGGAGAAGAGGCCGACCCCCACCTGGCTACCCCCTCCTTTCAGGTCACTGTAGAGAGCCATCAGGTCTCCCCTCAGCCTCCTCTTCTCCAGACCAAACCCCCCCAGCTCCCTCAGCCGCTCCCCATCAGACTTGTGCTCCAGACCCTTCCCCACCTTCGTTGCCCTTCTCTGGACTCGCTCCAGCACCTCAAGGTCTGTCTGGTGGTGAGGGGCCCAGAACTGAACACAGCACTCAAGGTGCGGCCTCAACAGTGCCGAGTACGAGGGGGATTCAAACATTCAAACACCCACTTGGAGGTGGAACAACAGGTGGGATGACCATGGCTTTGGGGAACTCCACAGCTACAACAGAGAGCGATCCGAACCCTGGTGCCAGGGAAGCTCTCGCAAGACGGGTCCCGGGGCAGAATGGGGCTGCACAGGCTGTGGGATGCTGGGCCCTGGGAGCATCACTTCAGCAGAGAAGACCTTTCTATGACCAGAAGTGAATAAACCTGACAGATTCTCTTCTCAAGTGTGATTTGCCACCCTGTCAGGAGCCTTAGGAAACTCCAGCCCCCACCCCGAGCTGTCGTAACCAGCTGCCCTCCCTGATTTTGGTGACAGTGAAGCAAAAGTGCAGCTCGGAGCACAGACCTTCCCCTGTGACAAGGATCTCCAGCCCAAGTGGGACATAAACACTTCCTTGGTATTCCCCACTGGACAGCAAGGAAGGTCTTCGCGTGACCTTGAGTGGGCGAGGAGAGCGCCTGGTAAAGCCGTCTGTGTGCTGCCCCACACAGCACCCCTTGTGCTGGGGCCACCCACGACATTCCTCCCCACCAGCATCTGCGCGCTCAGTGATGCTGCTCCGCAAGAAACCCCTCTCCCGCCTCAAACATCTGGAGCCATGCTCAGGCCTGGCAAAGGCTTTTTTTGTAGGCACTGACACATCCCTAAGGACCTGCGATTTCCAAATATAGAATCCTTCTCATATTTTGTACAAATCCCACACTAAATTACCCTCTGCGCTCCTAACTGAGCCTATCAACTGAGGACCTGATTTCTGGCTTTGCAAGGTGTGCCTGTTGCCCTGAACCTGCTCAGAGCCCCCGCTGCCCTCAGTCCAGCTCGGCGAAGTCAACAGACTTATTTCTAACAGCTGTCAGCAATCTGTTCCCAGGCACTCCCTTCTCTAAGGAAGGGGATTGATGCTAATCTGGCAGCCAAAAGCTGCTTCCCTGTACTACAGCGATTTAGCGCTCAAAGGTCATTTTAGATTTTTAAGAACATGCTCCATGTCCTAATTCTGCTTTTTATCCATGCACAAAGAAACATCCTTCACATCAGGATGCTGCCTCGCTCGCCAGGAACAACTGTGGGATTCTGAGCAATCACTAATTACACTGCTTGCTTTCAGCCATCACAAATTCAAGTGGAAACTGTGGTTACACTTGAACCGAGGCCTTGGGAGTTCCAGTGAAGAGAGACAAGCGCCCAGAGAAACTGCGGGTGCTCCCAGAGCATCGGCAGGGGGTACCTGGCACTTCTGTCTCTGGCTGCTCTTTCTGCATTTCCACCAGGAAGTTTTCCCACTCTTTCTAGCCATGTGCAAGACAGACACTGTGCTCTGCTCGGAGTCGACAGCCCCTGAATGTGACAGCAACACCACAAGAGCTTTGGGAAGAGGTGGAGACAGCAGGCAGGGTAAGAGGGCAGGGATGCCACGATGAGCTACTGCCTTCTCTGTCCCCACTCCCCTGGGCTGATGTTCAGGTCCTCCTAAGCATGCTTGCACATCAGAAGTTTTATTTTAACTACCAAAGAGTAGCTGAATCCTTCCACCTCGACTCCTGCCTGCCAGAGTACTTCAGCCTGCCTTCCTCCCCCTCTGCAGCCTGCAGCAGTTTGCTCTTGGCAGTTCTCTGGCTTCAGCATCTGTCCGACACGGACACAGCTGCTGACACGCCAGCAGCAGCAGTGCCAGTCCAGAGATGCTGAATACCTACTTCCCGTGCCTAAGAGTCACTCCATATAATGAGTAGCATTCAGAGCTAAAAGCTGGGCTCTAACAACACCACAGAGGCCAATTCTCTCCCTGAGCAGCTAGAAATCATAAAACAATAGGGAAGTCCCACACCCCCACTGCGCTGCTTGCTGCTCCTTCCCTGGAACGGCTCCAGCTCCCATTCTTGGAAACAGCTCTTGGCCACTGGAGAGAAAAAAATTTTCTCCTCTGTCCACCCGTCTGACTCACTGCTCCCGAAACACTTCCTTCGAAGTCCTAGTCTAGGATCCAAAAGTTAGGGGGAAGTCCATGCAGTGTGACCCTGGGCCTGGGATCTTGATTTTACAAGCTATTCTTTCAGATCTAGCAGCAAAATCCACACCTTGGCAAACTCCAGAGAAACAGATCACAGCAAAGTCAGAGAAGCTTGACTGGCATCTACTCTCTTCCTGAAGTGAGGGAAGCCCAACGTCCCTCTTAACCCTAGGGAAGGTGCTTTGTACTAAGATTATTGTGCTGCTCAGGACATACTGTAGGATTCATGCACACTGAAAGACATTGGTTATATTTTTCTTCTATAAACTCCTCTTCATCTATGATTTCTCCAAAAAACCAACGTAGTGATGCCCGCCATGGCTTCAGGCAGCATTGGACTCGGTGATGGGAAGACCTCTCACAGTAAAACCCCACACGATGCTGCAGCTTTATCTCAGCAACGTGCAAAAAAATTTCCCCTTCCTCAGTGACAAAAAATATTTCAGCCTACCTTTCAACTCATTATGGTTTTATGAACGCAAGGATACAGTCAAGTGAACTCAACTGAGCACACTAACAGCCACAACTTCTCACCCCAGCGAAGTGGCAAAACAACCTGCTACGGCTGAAGTGCTTCTGACGTCTGTCGGCAGCATCAGCCTGGGGACACTACAGCGGTGCTGGCTCTCCAGGTAAAGTCCGTGCTTTTGTAGCTGCTCTACCAAGCAGCTCTGCTGGTGACACACCTTTTCCTATCCCCGAGTGATACCGCTGAGCCTGAAGTCTAGCATAAGCCAAATATAGAAAACAGAAGAGAAGGTTTATTCCACCTGGTGTTAAACCAGACAATGCTACAGGGTTACATATGAAAACAACAGATCTCTGAAGAGCCAGAGTCTCATGAGCCAAATGCCCCACTCTTGACAAGCTAAGTAGAGGGGAGCAAGTACGAGCGGCATATACAGCTCTGCCCATCTCATTCCGGCCTCAGATCCTGAGTTGATTAAGGACCAAGAAGGCCCCAGCATGATTCAAGTCAGCGTTAGAGTACCTTTTAAAAACAAAGTCTGCTGCAACAGTCTAATTCATGCTGCTTGCCTGGTCCCAACAGCGCGTGTGCCTCGGACAGCCCTGCGCAGCGTCTGTGCCAAGGCGGCAGGCACAAACATCGCAGGGACAGTGCAGCACCCTGGTCTCTCTCCAGGAAAAGGACGGCTGCCTTCATTAAGCTAGCAGCTCCAGATCAGCTCTGCAGTCACTCACTTCAAGAGTTTGAGAAGCAGCAGGACAGCAGTGACTGCCAGTACTTAAGAGGATATACTGCTTCTCTGAGCTGCCTGCCTTCCCACAAGGGTCCTGTAATTTAAGCAGCACAAGGACTTGCCTACACTACAAAACTAGATAGTTTAAGCCATCTAAGAATTTGTTTGTGATTATTAGTTTGTGCTAACTTTACTAAACCACCTAAAACCACACTAGATCTCAGTTAAATTTATGTGCTTGTTCCAACAGTCTCCAGAAATAAATGCTTTGTTAAAAATCAGCGTATGATTGCATGAGTATTTGGATGCAAACCACCTCATGGCCAAACAGAAACATCTTTCAAGAGTCATTTGGAAAATCCCTAGAACTGATTTCTCCTGACATCAACCTCAGGGTTTCCCCTAATTCTCTTGTCATTCAGTATGAACTTTGCTTACATGCATCCAGGTCAAAATTGAAATGGCTTAAGATGGGGTCAATTTGTGTGTGTTTGAAGACATCAGGGTACTCCAAACACCTTTCTCCTTCTCCATTGCTCCAATTTGCTGCAGCAACGCCATACAGCATTCCCAGATGTAAACTCCAACTACTCACATAAAGCAAGTTGCTCTGCTGTCCTGAAATTTGTGTGCATGCTAGACGTGTTCTGCTCCTCCCCTCCATCTACAGAAAGATAGAACAAAACTGGAAGAGACTCAGGGACAGGCAACCAGGATGATCAAGGTGACAGACTGGCTTTGGAGCAAGAGCGTAAGGAAGGAACTAAGTAGATGAGAAACCTTCAGCTTGGAAGACAGCTGAGGGGAGAATAGGAAAGATCCCGGGAGATCACAGGAGGCAGAAGATAATACATGGGAATAGATGCAATCATTCCACATTCTCCACTGTTTAACTCCTGGTGCTCTGCAGCTTTGCAGTGCCAAAATCCAAGAAAGAGTGATGCAGCCCTGGGACATCACTGGAGATGTGCCCTTTGAAAAGGAAAAGCATTTAGTGTTCTCCCAGTAATTTGTGCTCAGTCTTTCCAAGCAATACCTTCAGAAATAATGTTCATATTCCTTTTATAGTCTGCTGGTCAGTCACTCAGGTTTTCACAGCATTCCCAGAAGTACTTGGATATTTTGCATCAAATTCCCTGCACAAAGATGATGAAACCTATTACATGAAAAGTTCACGCTACAAACAGAGCACGGTCTGTGCTACTAAGACAGACCAAGTTAGGCCACAACAGACGTTTTGTTTTGCCAGTGTTTTCTTGCGTTTTCTGCACAGCCACAGCCAAATTCAAAACAAAGTTTCCAAGACATGTCCCATATCCAAAGAATGAAATGCTTTTGCCTTCTACCCAGGCGTGTAAGTGCCACCATGAAAGACGACTTCCTCAATCCTTCTCTCAGACTAAACAACAGGACAGGCTTCTCCATCTACGTGAAGATGAGAAAAGCATCTCAGGTATGATTCCTTCTCAAATTCTTTCTTTCAACACATCTGCACATGGGCAAATATACTGAAGGAGTAAATCCTACCTACGTAGATGCATCTGTGATACACAACATGCACAGCCATGCGACATACTTCAGGGCGTTCCTGACAAAGTTGGTAGTGACAGCTGTGCTTGGTGTCAGCAGAGCTGCACATAGGACAGGCTGATGGAGAACAAGTTTGTAACAAAAAAAATCCAACTAAATCCATCACAACAGTGAGCTCGTTAACTGATTGGCTACAAAACTAAACACAGGTATACAAGGGAAAATTTCCCAAAGTATAAATTTCAAAGAAATCTTTTTAAAATTCAAATGCTAAGCATCTTTTTTAAATAAAAGTTATTATTCCTAATATTTCAAACACTAAGAATCCCATCCTGAACAATGAACTATTCTGCTTTCGTTATCTGAACCGATTTGGCAGAGACAAGGTATTGAAATTCGCATGCGTTCATCCACCAGACTCCAGGCCTCCATTTAGAAAAACAGGCTCTTCCCCCACCGTATAACCTGGCACTGGTTTTCTGCTTGGCTCCTGTCCAAAGGCCAAAACCTGAGGATTAATGGTCACTGTTACAACATTTGCTTTCCACTTAGGAATATACAAGTGGTGGGGTTTATTTAAGCTATATCTTTGTAATGGCAAAAAAGAAAAGAAATTATTTCTGAGAATTTTTTTTCTAACAAAATGAGTATTTATCTAAGAAATACCTGCTGGTATTTCTGAATATATATATTCAAGGTGTCTAATTAGCCAATAGCTTTTTTGCAAGGCAAACACTGTATTCTTACAGAAAAGAAAAAACCCAAATTTTAGAAGCAACACTTGCATGTAAGAGGTGCTGTGGAAGGAGAGTCTCAGTAAATTGCAGCATAATTTGATTAGGGGTTGATTATGTTATCTTGAGAATAATAAAAGACTGAAGATTCTGTAACAGTCTGGGTATTCTCATTTGGATTTTTTTTGGTTTGTGTTTGTTTTGGTTTTTTTTTTTTAAGATACAGCAAAGCAGCCAAAATGCTCCTAACATTGACTGCTTGCTTAAGCTTGGAACGTGTCAGACCATTTTGTTTTCCCCAACATTTATAGCTTCTGAAGATAAAGGTAGGAGACAGAAGAGTTTCTTGTCATGACAACAGACACCAAGATTTAGGCTGTCATTAAGACTGCAAATTTACTTCTACAGCACCACTTTCGAGGAGCAAAGTTCACTGAATCAGATGAATAAGCTCCATCCTATCAAGATTCTCCTCCAGTCCTTAGTCTTTATTTCTGTGCCTGAACAGCTCTCACAGCTGGGACCAAAACGCCGCCGGGCTGGTCACTGTGCAGTGGTCCTGCTTGCAACGTTGAAAGTTAATACGCTGTCTGCCCACTGTTATGTACTGTTCACAACGGCAAAACCCAGGTCCCAAGGAAAGATTACGACAGCAAGTCACTGACTTCACAGAGCCCACAGGGAGCTCAGAAGTGATTGCAACATGGCGAGCGTAGCTTGAACTATCAGTCCTATGCTGTAGGCATTAAATCTCTCTCAGCCTCAACTTACCTTGGCTGGAAACATTCACACAGAAATAAATCCCGTAGATCTGATACACGTACAGAGTTCCTGGTTTCATGAACATTGCCGCGTTTCGTTGAGTTTGCTTCCCACCTTTCGAGTGGGAAGCTTCATCTTCCCCACCCAGATAAGCTTCTGTTTCAACAATCCTCCCCCAGAGTTCTCTGCCATCAGGAAGTTTGCGAACTAAAATCTGAAAGAGAGGTCAGAGTGCATCAGTTAGCCACCCTCTGTACAAAATAACCAGAGCACAAGAGCTGTGGAAACAAAGAAGTTGGAAAAAAGGACCTGATGGTACCACATACTCTCCTCTCCAACTAACAGTCCAGTCTGTAAGCTAACGTGAACTTTTTCAGCTTCTACTGGCCCAGCCACAGCCCAGTACAAGAAGTTCCTACCCGGCATTCACCTCACAAAATGCCTGTAGCGTCTAGGTGTGGCAGTATCATGAAGAACCAATTTATGATCCTATATTCAGTAAAGCCCACAGAGTTGCTTTTGTGGTTATTTTCTGTGTTCTCTCAATCCACCAGGTTCAAGGCAAAAAAGCACCACCAATATCAACCTTGAAGCATCATGAATGTATATTTTTTAGATCAGAAGAAATATGAGTGGCACAATGAAATAACTACTATGATTAGATAGTCTCTCTCCACAGAGATGTTTCAAACAAGTCCTAGTCCCTAACCACAGAGATAATCATGCCCAGATGAGTATCAATGCTGTTTCTGTATTTTCTGCACCACAGAGAGGGGCAGTGCAGAAAACAACAGATCTTTATTATTACAGTGTGTTCCTTGCTGCTGGTACCTCCTTAAATAAAACAAAGCAGATTCGGGGAGGCGGGGAAACCAACACATGACAGTGAAAAGATTCTCTTTCAAAATAAAACAATCACTAAACTTTGTACAAAGGCTTTTGTGGTTGGACCTGATTTCTAAACTTCTTATTTTACTTAACATGTGTTTAAGAAATACTGCAGTATAGTCTCATTTAGGCAACAGCTATCAGTTTAATTATACTATATTCAGCACTTCCATATTTGAAAATCAGCCATTCAAAAAATGACCTTCAAGAAACAAAGCTTAATTCCTAACAGATGTTTCTGCTGGACTGCTAATGCAGTTATTGACCCAATTCAGTACTGATGCTCCAGAAGTCAGTTTGAATGCTGCAACTCTGGTATATCACAGTTTCCATACAGCACTTCTCAAATTGTTGAAAACAATCAGTTTATTGTTTTTATGAAAAATGCAGTGACTTCAGAAAAGCACTGGTGTTTAGCAACTGCCTGTAAACACCCCAAAAGCACACCCATGTGGCCACATTTCTCTTTCAATATGACGAAATGCACTGGTTAGATTATGATTTTAAAAGCATGCGGACATTTCCCTGGTGCACCAAATATTCACAGTTAAAACAGTTACAAAATGGTGATCGTTCACAATACCTGACAGTAAACTATTTTATAGAGGTTTTTATTTTTCACTGAGGATGTACCTTGGTGTTATGACAGTTCATTCTGAGAGGCCATTTATTGTGTGTATGTTTTGGGGTATTTTTTTTGTTTCCAAGAACTCAAGCATCACATTTAAAGTAAACAATATTAATATACCAGGCGCCTCCAAAATTTGGTGGAATGAAGACAATCAATGAAAGAGTAAATTACCATTATAGTTATAATTCTAAGAAAATGAGAGAACAGACTGGGTCATGGGAGACTAGGGGTTATATTTTAAAGAAAATCTAAAGATAGAAATCATCTGGCTTGTAATTCTAGGCCTAAATAGGAAAGGTATAGAATTAGGACTAAAATATCATCTGCCCAGGGTAACCAAATCCATAAGGATGGCGGGGTCATTAAGACAAAAAAAAAAAAACAAACATAAAAATGCATCAGTCCTGGGAGATTTCAGGTATCCGCATATAGACCAGGTAAATATCACAGCAGGACAGGACACAAGCTATGTTTTTTTAGACACTGTCAAATGCTTTGCAGAGCAAGTAATCAGGGATTTCACAAGAAAAGCCTGAACTCTCAAACTGATCCAGAGCAAAATGCAAAGTCTTTTCCAAAGACTTATCCCTGAAAAACAACTTTGTATCATGATCATGAAGTATAAAGTTCAGTGGCCTCCCACAAGCATTAAGGTCCAAAAATAATCTATTAGAGTTCTGCTTACCAGCAAAAAGGGGAAACTACATAAAGTGAGGAAGCTTGTTAGGAAGAACTTAAAAGAGGCAGCCAAAGGTTAAAGCTGGAAAGGCAAGCCTCTAGCAGGATGTCTATAAAGATAGCAAACACACATGACATATCAGAGAGAGGTTAAGACAGACCAAAAAAATCCCAGCAGGGTTAAAAAGCAGAGCAAAGGTGTCAATTACAAGCAAGACAATATCCTTAGAAAATAAAAAAAAAAAAGCTAGACACAGCAAGAAAGGCCAAAAGCAACAGTTTGTGGAACAAATTCCTGAAGTTATCTAAACCAATGAGAACCCAGGAAGTCTGTTCACCCTACAGACAATAAAGGTATAAAAAAAGACTCAGAGAAGATAACACCATAGCAGTGAAACTAAAAACACATTCTGAAATTGTCTTTGGGAGGTCCCAGACTGGAACTTTTTATATGGAAAACACTGGAGGAACTCCCTCCCATGGAAACAGCAGGAGAGTTTTCTTGAAGGACTTGCTAAGCAGAAGAGACATTTAATCTCCCCACTCTGATTTGGCTTTCAACAAGGTCCAAAGATTCCTCAAAGCTTCTGCAATGGGATAAGGGAGAAGGTCCTTTCATGAACAAGTAGAGGCTTGAAAACTCAGAAACAAAAGATAGGAATAGCAGTTTTCAGAGTGAAGAGAGTTGAACTGTAGGACTGTGGAGTCCTAAACATCTCCACGCTAGGGCCTGCGCTGCCTCTCATATTTGTGTTAATAACCTCAGAAAGGTGATCATTAGAGAGCTCACCATGTGTACCGACGATATCAAGTTACTCAAAACAGCAGAAATAAAAGCAGGTAGTATGAGATACAACTTCCAACGCATACAGGGCAGCATAAAAGAAAGTACCATGCAGTCTGCTGAACTTGCAGATAAGAATGAAATATTTGAGTAGACTGTGACAGCGGATACTGGTCAAGAAAGGCCAAGGGCCTGCCATGCTATTAGCATCACAAGATAGTAAAATGGAGGCAGAGAAGGAGATGTTGCTGACTGCAGAGCGTTACTTTCCACTGGGCTAAGCAAGAGCCAAAAACCAAATAAAGGAACACCGGAAAGGAAAAGAATGGGCCTGAAACAACCTTCAAACCTCAAACAGCAAAGTACATTTCAGTAAACCAGAAAAAAGGGAGAAAAACTCCACAAAAAACTAGTTCTGAAATGTGACAGTAAACTAAACCTGAAAAATTACTTCTCTGACTTCATTTAAAATAGATTTGGCTACTAGTCTTTAAATTCCACTGCACTTAACAAGAGAAGGAATGAGAGTTGTATTCCTAAAATAGCAAAGCCCTGGAGTCAAATGGCAAAAAAAGAACTTCATCCTTTTACACCAGGTTATTAGCTAGCACATGCTCCAGTACAGTAATCTCAGTGTTCGCGTCTTACCTGTCCCAGAAAGGACTTGGCCAGACTAATACAGGGCTGGTTGAAAAAATCTGCTTCTAGCTGGGAAGAATTTTTTTTCTCCGTTGCAAAATATTTGCTGCTTTTTGGAGAAGAATCCCCATCAGGCGTAGCATTCAGGTTCTCCAAGGCATCAAACGGAGGGAAGCTAGAGTTGCTCTGTAGAGCGCTTAATTGAGCTAACAGCTTTCTTTTTCTTGGCATAGTTCTAGAAAATTGATATAAACGTAATTAGGAATATAAGGTTTATTTAAAGTAACTCATTTCCACAAACTCTTACTTTTACACATCTCTCCACAACAATGAATCTGAAAGCTACAACTAATTGGACTACCTAGGCAAACTACAGAAGCAGGTGACAGATTTCGCTGTGTCTACATCATGCTAGGCAAATATTGAGCTCTACTGATATGCAAACAGAAAACTGCAGTTTGAGTATTCATCTTTTAAGGACTGCATAAGCAACTCTGCACTACTCAGCAGTAAAAATAAGTCTGCGAACTGTTAGGTTAGGAAATTCAGAAATTGAAAACAAAAATGAACCAGTTCTACATACATTTTACCTAGAGCTAACATAATCTGTTAAGCAGACAGAAAAAAAATAGGAAACAACCATCTCAAAAATTGTGCCAACTGAGAAAGTCCACAGAAGTCATGTATCATCATTTTAAACAGTAATGTAACTGGATCAGAATCTAAAACTCCACAGGACACAGAACATTTGAGCTGGGAGATGCTCAGACACAGGGACAAACTTGTTTATCATGCTGTAGACACGTTTGTGTTAGAACTTCCACAAAATAAGTTTTAAATTCAACCTACCAGAAAGATGAAGAGTAGTCTGTTCCAGTCAACAGTATATATTTGAGGCAAATACGTAACCTGCGATTGTTCTGGGTTTGTCACCAACTTACTATGTAAGCTTCAAAAAGTTAATGTTTCTTTTTCTGTGCCACAGTCCGTATACCTGTCGAACAGGAACAAACTTATTTATTCACTGTATAAAGCACTTTGAAATAGGCTAAGAGATTTTGGAGCTGGAGATCACAGTTGGAGATACCAACAGTGTATCCTTAGCTCAAACTCAAGAACAATTTGTAGTTTTCTATTGGTCTAGCAAAAGACCTTCTCCCATCTGGGGCATTGCTGGAGATGCTCTTTAGCCTTTTTTATACAAAAGCCTACGAAAACAGTGGGGAATGCACTTTTCCTATACTGAATACACAAAAAGCTGAAACCAAACTTTTAAAATTTCCCCATTGGCACTAAATTTGGAAAGCGTCAGCCTCCTAAAAGGACTCTTAGAAGAGAACGAAAAGACACTAGGTTTTAGAAGATGCCTCATCAGTTCTGAAATTCAACCACATGTAAATATAAGGGAAAAAAGCAAAGGTTCAACATCATACATAATTAGAAATGGAGAAAGAATCCTCTATACAGCTGAACCTGCAAGGAAAGTATATACATAATTAAGCAGCCGTTGCCACTCATTTTTCACCAGATCATGAGCTTTTAAAAATGACTACAAAAACTTCCACCATCAAAACCAATCTTTATCTTGCTCTGATGTTTCTCACAAAGAAAGATCCACCAGCAATAGTTTCATTGAACTGCACTGAAACAAATTCAGCATCGCTACGCGCTGGATCACCAGTGCCAATTCCCCAACAGCATTACATTTCACTTCAGAGGAATCCAGACACAAACATATAAAAATAGGTGGGGGCAGGGATCACATTGGCACGACCGGCAGAGAGATGGGATGGTTTTATTTTTTTTCAAAACATCTAATTCTTTATTGCAGTAAATCACTGATGTCAGAGACTTGCCACAGAATGGCCAGCTCCGTGTCAGGTATTCTGCTTTCAACTGTGGCTTTCATCTGGTGGGAATTCTTAAAAATTGTCAGAAGTCACCAGCCTGCCTCAGACAAAATTGCACGGTGGCCTTTGCAAATGAGAGTCCTGCTGCAAATATGAAAAAGGGTTGCAAGAAGCAAGGGATGGAGGAGGAACACGTCCCCATATCAGACTGACCCTCTAAAAGACTCAGTCTTCACACTGAAGACAGTGCCTCCAGACTTCTTTGACAGTATTAACTGGAACTTCCAGTTCATCAGCCATACATAAAGACATGCTGAAATCACGGCCAATTTGAGTGGAGCATTAACTCGTTTGGTAATTTGTGCTCTTATGGAATGCGACATCAGAAACAGGATCTGAGTTACCAGGCACTTACTGCACTTCCAATTAAGTAATTCTTAAAAGCTGCAAGTGCTCTCATGTAAATGTTATACTGGCAGCCTTAGGGCACTTGTAATTTCATTGCTATGGGCTGATCCTAGACAGATCTCGGCATCTTCAACTCTCATTAGAAACAGCAGTAGGAAACTGCCTTTCAGTCAGGAGAAATGGGATTGCTTTAAAAGCAAAAATGCAGAATGGGGGGACTGCAACACCATCTCAGAAATGCAGAAAAACTCCAGTCTACCCGTTGTCCCCCTGCTTGTTCATACCAAGATATGAAACATAAAACTCTATACCTCAAAGCCTATCTATGCTTGCTACAAAAGATGTTGCTTGTAAATACAAATCCCTTCTTGCCAATGAAAAAGCACACTATAGAAGATAGTGTGTATCAAGTATCCAAGCCCTATGTATTGGGGAAGCAACAGACGCAATCTCTTCACATGTAAGTCTACAGACAAATTCTGCAACCCTTCATTTCTATCTAGATTTTCTTGCTTGTATAGTAAACAAGTTCTACTTCTGTGCCTCAAGTAAGAATCAGCTCTGGGTTTAACCGCTTTTTACTAATCCTGTTGTAACCAAACTAGCTACCAATTGTTAAGTACATGTGTGAACGCATGGACAAAAAAAAAAGTACAGAAGTCAGAAAAGGAATATCAAGAGCTGAGTAAGTCTGCATAAGTGCCTAAAGTGTTCAGGGCTGCTGGGCTAGTCTCAGGTAAGTGTTTAGGGACACTGCAAGCCAGAATCAGAAAGATGCTAAAAATCTGTGTAAAATGCAGCTCAGCAGCAGATACACCCTGTAGTCAAGGCACAACTGAGTCTACACAGGCCTCTTTAATCCTTCTAATAGGACTGCATTGGTAGGTATTTCCTTATGTATTTAATGAGCTTTCACTAAAAGGAGGTTAAAAAAAAATCCCACTGGTAATTTGCATGTACTTTTGGCTCACAGGTCCAGATACCTGCAGCTGCAAAGTTTTCCTCACGCACACGTATCTTTCTGATAGCACGATAAAGAAGCATACATAAGAACACATTGCCACTTCTGGAGAGACAATTCCTCATACTGATTCCCAGTTGTACAGATTTTATGTGGGAATATATGAACGGTCAGTGTTGGGTCAGACCAAAGATCACCTCTCCCTGTATCCTGCTCTCCAGCACAGGTCAAAAGCGGGAGCCTAGGGAAGAACAGAATAAGCACACAGTGCTTCTCCACAAGTCCTCTGTGTCTCTAGACCAAAACCTTCTGAACCAGGCAGAGTTTCTGTGCACTTAGTAACTGTGAGCTTATGCAGTCTTCCCTGAGCCTGTGTAAAATCATCCAAACTGAGACATTACTTATGAAGAAAGCTTCACAGAATTAGTCATTATGGCTCAAAAACTCACTCATTTTGTATGTGAAATTAGGACCGCTCCCCACCCACATGAATCAGTTTACATTTGCAATTCACCACCCTCAGCCCTCTTCTTTACCACCTCAAATGACATAAAGCCAGCTGGAAACATTGTTTTTCCAGGTCATTTACAAAACATCCCTGGGGCACCCCAATGGTGACCTCCAGCCACCATGAGGGCTGCCCATTTACTCACATCCTCTTTCCTATCTTTGCACCAACTGTTTATTTATGGCAGGGAACTCCCTTATTATGTCAAGGGCTGCTCAGGTGAGGGCTCCTGTTCAAAAGCTTCCTGAAATCTGAGTACACACTGTAATCCCGACCTCCCAACATGCTCATCTATACCCTCAGAGAATTCCAACATTTTTTTAAGGCATGACTTTCCATTACAAAAGCCACGTTGGCTCTTCCCCAATATACAATATTTATGCAGGTGTCCAATAATTCAACCTTGCTATATTTTCTACTAATTCAGTTGGTAGTGGTCAAACTTGCAGGTCTGCAGTCCATAGCCCAAGAAGTCTCTTTAAAAGGTAGTGACACCTTCGCTGCATCGTTAGCAGCACTGTCCCTGGGGGCTTCATCTGGTTTTTTCCTGCCTGTTGTCTATTTGTTCCATAATCTCTTATCCAGACACTTCATTTTAAACCAGGTCCTTCAATGAGTTCTTAGCAAGGAGGATTGCCATCCACATTTCGTGTCAAGTCTAACCTATTAGTAACCAGAAGTCAGTTAGTAACATACAGCTTCCTGGACAACACTGTGAGAAGCAGGCAAAAAAGTATCTTCTGGCAAGAAGAGTGCAGGCAGGAGCTAATATATATACTATAACTATAAATATTAAGTCAATCTCTCCTCAGGCAGACTTTGACACTATGTGCAATCCTGCTAATACCTCAAAATTATGGCAAAATGAATGGTTTTCTTCACCTTACTGAGTGCTGGGGATGCTTGCATTTCCTGCAAGATGTCCTTGCAATTCCAGTCCTCACTCCAACTGCCTACTGGACCTCTTGAGCTTTTTGGAATTAAACTTACGCATCGTTCTGTAAAGAACAAGGAAGACAAAAATGAGGGAGAGTGATGAAAAGTAATTAAAAACCCAAAAAGCCTTCGCAGCACAATTATGTTCTGTTTTGGTTGACTCTCTTGAACCATTTTGGTTTGTTCTGTTTCCCCACCCTCCCCAACATTCCAGCTGCTATTTTTAACTGAGTGCCAAACTTGCATATTAAATGAAAGCAAACAAGTTAAATGGAATACTAACAATGGATGTTAGCTATCTCAGCCTCCTGAGATTGGATTTAACCAAGGCAGCATTTAGTCAACCAAGCCAGCATTTAGAAAGGCCATAAACACTGACCAGGAAACGGACATAAGGATTCAAAATTATCTGCAGTTCAGGTTTTTTCTTTATATCTACATTATTTGTGGCAAATGTATATTGGGCTAATTATCCAAGAGCTGTAAGTCTTATTCTTTTCCACTTATATGTCAGCAGTGAGAACACTCCTGATTTATAAAGCATATTGAAAGAACTACGGAAAGGGATATAGAACTAGTTACACTTAGGTCTTAGGCACCCATCTTATAAAATGACTCTAGAAAACACATTCCTTCCCCAAATCTTAATATTTCATGAGAAATAATTTAGTTTTGGCATGGGGATTTCACTTAATGACCACAGATGTCTCACCTAAGCCTTCATTAATGCATTGACAAAAAGGAAAACTTATAACTCAAATGCTCAAACATCTGAACAATATCCACAAAGAGAGTTCCACTTAAGAGTTCCTGTTGGAGTGCCAGTAACGTAAAGACTAAGAAGAAAAACATAAACAGCAAAGATACAAAGATTTACCTGCAAAAGGATCCTGGAGTTGCTCCCTGCATGAGCATGGAAGCAGAGAGTCCTCCTGAGAAGTCAGTCCTAAGCTCAGGCTCAGAGAAAGAAACTGCTCCACTTTCTGTCTTACAAAGAAGGACCATGTGAAGTCCTACGAGAAGTCTTTGACTTCAAGAGAGAGAAAAAGAACAGATTATTTCAGGCCAAGCTACTCAAAGAAAGGCCTTAGTATTCATGCTCTGCACAAACCACCTGAATGCTCCAACAAAACCATGGGTAGGGAATCACAGCCACACTTTGTAATCAGTCATGAGACAGGCTCAGTAACAGCTAAGGTGCTGCTCAAGGCGACTAAATTGGGACTGATTCAATGCACATGCTATGAGCCACTCTCCTTAGTGAGAAGGTCCCTTCTATTTTCAACCAGAGGATAGGCTTGTTCTACATTTAGCAATTCAGGATTAATGTGTAGGCTATATTCTTGTTACGGAGAAACTATTTGTGTGTATTTTGCATTGCACTGCCAGACGCCGTTAAACAGTTACAGTCAGAAAACAGAACACTGGATCAAAGCCTGAACAGATGACGGTCTGCAGACATATGAGTGTAAATGCAGGTGAAGATAAACAGCTGATGTAACATCCACCATGAAAGTGGTGGACATTTTCAAAACACCAGAACAAAGCCTTCAGGCCCTGTATAAACAAAGAAGCATCTGAGGAGAATGGACAATTTCCTGCACCGCTTTGGATAATATGCTGTATGTGGCAATAGCTTGCTAATGGCAAGTGAGACAAAACACTTCTGATGATATAACAGAGGAACAAAAGCAAAAGTCTCTTCTATAATAAGATGCTTCCAGGAAACCAGCAAATCACTGCTGACTGTAGAGGCTGTGAAAATCTGAGTCAGACACAGATCTGAACCAGTAGAGCACAAAGGCGTTCTCGTTATGCCACAGTAGCCTTGTTTCTAACATGGCAATCTTATTTAGAAAAGCCTCAGCTTTTTCAAAACAGGTTTGCAGCACATTTCTGTAGACAGGGTATTTTTCCTCCTTATAGGCTCCAAACCATTGTCGTGACACATCTGTACAGCAGCTGCTCTTCGAGCATTTAACTCTTCTCCCAAAATGTCTACAGCATATATTATCAATTTCATAATCTGTTTACTTAATTATGTATAAAAATGCCAAAGGAAGCAGTCTGCAGAACAGAAGTGACATGAGAGCTGGGAAATCACTGTGCAACCTTATTCAAAGTGCATGTGTGCACCTTAGTTAACCAGCTGATCACAAGCCTCTTGCCCCCCACCTGAACCGCGTTCAGAAAACGGGGATATTACCTTTTCCTTAGTGTTCATCGCATAGTCTTTGCAATATCTTTGATTCACAACATACATAAAATAGTTTTTATAGTATTAGAATTGGTCATTTCCATACGCAGGCCTGTTACATGGCTATAAACATGGTACTGATAGCCGTGAAGGCAATGCAAAACCCCTCACAGCTTTTCCGACTAGATACGTGGGAAGCACTGACAACTCCTGCTTGTGAAATCTCTCTACGCAAACCTGGTTAACGTGGCACTAAGCAGAGCCTACAAGTACATCATTTTTTACACAGTGCGGTAACCAGCACGCCCGTGTTTTCAAACGGAGTCAGGCCTCGGAGCAGCAGCGCCGGCCCGGGCTGCAGCGGGGGCAGGG
>NW_009631628.1:0-574 GCF_000690535.1 Cariama cristata | reverse complement strand
CGGGGGACCCCCTCTGGTCCCCGCCCGCCAATTGGATTTAGCTCCATTCACCGCTACTCTTTGGGCCTGGCCACCCAGCCAGTTTTTTACCCGACGAAGTGTATGCTCATCCAAGCCATGAGCAGTCCGTTTCTCCAGGAGAAACAGCCTTTCCCTCACCCACTAAGCAGGTCACCTTGTCACAGAAGGAGATCAGGTCAGTCAAGCAGGACCTGCCTTTCATAAACCCATGCTGGCTGGGCCTGACCACCTGGTTGTCCTGTACGTGCTGTGAGATAGGTGCCATCCAAAACAATCTGCTCCATAACATCCCCCGGCACTGAGGTCAGGCTGACAGGCCTGTAGTTCCCCGCATCCTCCTTCCAGCCTTTCTTGTAGATGAGCATCACATTTGGTAACCCCAGTCAACTGGCACCTCCCCAGCTAAATAGGACTGCTCATAAATGATGGGAAGTGGCTTGGTAAGCACTTCCACCAGCTCCCTCAGCACCATTGGGTGGGTCCCATTCGGCCCTATAGACTTGTGTGTGTCCCAAGTTGTGTAGCAAGTTGCTGATCATTTCCCCTCAGGTTA
>NW_009631627.1:0-42953 GCF_000690535.1 Cariama cristata | reverse complement strand
CCCAAAAGCCAATTTGTGTTGGCTTCCCCTGCAGAAGCAGCATGCTTAATGGCTTTGCTAGAAAAGAGAAGGCTGGCAGCACATGCCTTGCTTACTATGTGTCTTAAGGCGGAAAAAAACTGTAAAGGCAGCAGGTTGCATCTTGGAGCCTGAAAGATTTGCTAAAAATACCAGTCTTTTTTTTTTTTTTTTTCATTTTAAACTAAGGGAACAGTATGTAACCGTGGGATATTCTTCTAGCTTTTGCCACAATCTGTTTTATTGCTGCCTATAAAAAAAGCTGCCGTTGGAGGTGTGCACCTGTCGCTCGCTTCTTGTTTTTGCTGAAGCAACTAATCAGGAAACTACGTAAAGCCACCGAAATCGTGTATCCACCGGGTGATGGAGCAGGGCTCCGAGCTCCATTGGAATAGCAGATATAACGCTGGGTCCCTAGGGTGCTCTTTAAAGAGCATCTAAGTGTTTGTGCCTTGTCCCTTCAGGGTGCCGGTAGTTCCTCTGATGGTGTCGGTATGTTTTCACAGCGATGGGATGCCAGAGATTCGTTCGGTATCGAGTGTCTCCATTGCATCAGTCCCATATTTGCCATCCGGTTGTTCACATGTGTGAAGTGTGACTTCTGCAATGTTGACTTCGGACTTTGTAAATACCAACTTGCCGAGTGAGGCCGTAGGCACCTTGGATTCTGGTCAGGTGTGGAACAGCCTTTTCAGCTTTTGTAATTATCATTTCCGTTATCTCTTTGAGCAGTCTGGCCCAGAAAATAATAAATTATATATCTAAATTTAAGTTGACCTTTGCGATTAATTTCAGAGACTCGGATTCACGCTTGATTCTGCTAATCAGGCTAAGTGTAGCAGTAAACGTGCAAGAAGATCAAAAAAACATCCCGAATCTCTGCTGTTTATCTGGGATGCTTTGCTGCCGCCGTAGCCCTAGCTGTGCGGACATCGCCGAAGTGTGGGCACGCTCAGGAGCACGCTAAAATCATGCTGTCAAAGCCCTTTCCTTCAGGTCCTTGGGGAAGGAGAAGGATTTTGCTTGTCCCCTGTGGACTGATGGATAGAAAACTCTTCTGGCTTTAGTACCGGTTGGGTTCTGCTGTTTGATTTTTTTTTTTTGGCAGCTTGGCTGTTGGCCGTTTGTGGTGTTGCAGTGATTAGTTTTTGGGGTTTTCTTCTTTTCAATAGGGAGGTTGTTTGCAAGTCAGTTTGGTAGGTATTGAATGGTAAAGTGTCCCTGTGAACGTAGCGATCAAGCGAAAGCTTGCTGTGACCCAGGATCCGAGCTGTTCCTTTTGACAGCATCTGTGATGTGCCTGTTTATCTTCTCACAGAAAAGATGAGTTATCCTTTCCATCACACTGCTCTTGAGAAACTATGTGGACCCCTGGGAGAGAGTAGAGACCCGAGAGCTGCCGAATCCTAGAATAAATCATCTCCAAGGAGAAATTACAGGAACTGGAACTCTTCGTAATAAAGAGAAAACTGAAAGGAGGTTGCTGCAAAGAGGAAGCAGAAAAACAGAAAATCTGTGTTGGGTAGGAGAAGAAATAATGGGCTTACGGTATGAGAACAGGGATTTGGTTAGGTGCTGGGAATCTTTTTGCTGACAGTAAGAGCAGTGAAATGCTGAATTATTTCCTGGGAAGGGTGTTCAGTTTTCGTTATTGGAGGTGGTTAGGATGGGTTAGACTCGCATCAATCAGTTAGGGCTGATGAAGAATTGATCCTGCTCTCTGATAGGACTGGACCATATAAGCTTCCTGAGTCTACAGATTATATTGGAAAATAGGTAGGGAGAGTTTGTGCAATATAGGTGTAATTAATAGAGTGATTGTATTGGGTATGTCTGTGCGGTATTGGTTTTAGTACAATAAATTCTGCTTGGTTACTTCTCAGGATGGCTGGTTTCTAGCGGAGATGATGAATTAAATGGGCTTTCTTGAAATAGGGTGGAAATGCTAAATGGTCTTATGGATGAGTTCTTTCAAAAGGGATATGAAATACATGGGAAGAGCCTCGACCAATTGAGCAGACTACTGTGAGAGGGCAGTACTTTAAAACAAACAAACAAAAACCCTCCAGATGATTAAAGTGTGAAGAATGAGGCTGTGATAACATCAAACAGTAGAGAGGGCGAGGAGGTCCGAACTCTTGAGTAAATACTTGGTTTATGAAGGGTCAGATGGGAATACAGTAATATTGGGAGACATAGGGCTTGAATGAAGCATTCACAGCTTGCTTAAGAGTTTTGAAAGCTGAGAGAGTTGGGAAAGGTCAGCGGGCTTTGGGGTTACGAAGGAGACGGCGAGTCCTCACGTTCTGTCCTAGCCGAACAGTATCACAGGGTGGGAGAGATCTTGGGAGGAGGCGTGAGAAAATGTGAATCAGGAATTCACATATTGATCTCGGATTAGGAAGAAGGAGACAGGAGGAAGTCTTTACTGATAGTTCCGAATTTCCCCTCTGAAAGTGATGATGTGAAAGTGATGGTGTGGTACGTCGCGGGATGACTCTGCAGGGTAAGGAGGGAGCCAGTTGGCATAACCATGTAGAAAGTGGGGATGGAGCGTCCGTAGCGTTGGAAGAATATGACAGAGCTGTGTAAGTGGATTTAAAGCAGAAGCATCCGAGGTTGCATCTCTTTCCACTCTACCAGCCTCAGTTACACATACGCAAGAGTGGAAAAAGCCTTGTAGAGGAGGAGAGGGGAGAGAGTTAGTGAGCCCGTTTGCAGCAGGAAAACTGCTGAAAGAAAGTGGGGATGGAGCGTCCGTAGCGTTGGAAGAATATGACAGAGCTGTGTAAGTGGATTTAAAGCAGAAGCATCCGAGGTTGCATCTCTTTCCACTCTACCAGCCTCAGTTACACATACGCAAGAGTGGAAAAAGCCTTGTAGAGGAGGAGAGGGGAGAGAGTTAGTGAGCCCGTTTGCAGCAGGAAAACTGCTGAAGTAGACTCGGCGGGGGGGGGTGTCATGTCAGGGGGAATGAGTGATGAGTGGGTGGCTACAGCTTTGGACATGAGTACGGATGAATAGTTTGTGGAGCGAAACATCAATAGTATTGGTATTTGTTTTAAATGGATGCTGTATGCGTTTCCTGGTTGGGAGGGAACTGTGGAGATCTGGTGCACTGCTGGGAGGTGGGAGGTGAGACAGGCGGTTTGGTTAATCGGGCCAAGGTAACTTCTGCTGGTGGGAAGACCAGAAATGGCAAAAATCAGCATCAGCAAGCAAGATGAGGCGGAGTAAAAGTATTTTGTGTGGTTTCTTTTTCTATATGCCAGCCACATGCAAGAAGTGGCAAAGGATGGAGAAGCAGTAAGAGCGGCGGAGGGAAGCCTGGTTGGTGCTGGGCAGCAGGGACTGGTACAAGGGGTGCTGGGGGGCTACGAATGCACAGCCCCACGCGCTGACTTTTTAAGCGACGGGACCGGGATGAGGATGGAGCCCTTGGCGGGTGATTAGGTGACAATTTTCAGTCTAGCGGTGTTTGCTAGGTTATCAACTGGTGGGAAGCATAGCAGCCATACGTCACGTTACTACTTATTAATTAAAGCCTTTGTCCTGCAGCAATTTCTACTGCTTAATACAAAAATTGCTGCTATTTTCCCGTTAGCACTGAGAGGAGCATGGAGAGAGAATTAAAGTGGCTGTTCCTCGGAGGAAACTTCCTTATGAAGCAAGGAAAGCCCCTTCTTTGACTCCTGCTTGTTCCAAGTGCTGTGGGTATTGAGGGTAAGCTGCCAAAGGCGAGAGCTCCACGCTGCTGAGATGTGTCAAGGCTGGGAAGCAGTCCTTTGTGGAAAAGGTTCACAAAGAAGTAAGCTATAAACATTTTTCAAATGCGTGGTGGTAGACAAAGGACTTAAAATGCTCCGCTTTTGCATGTTGAATGCCTAATCTTCATGGCTTTCTTCCTGCAAAGATTGGAGTCTCTTGTTACTGTGTTTCTCAGTGCATGTAGCCGGTGATTGAGTTACGTTGGATCAGAATGTAATCGGCTGGTTCTGATCTGGAAAAAATACCTGTAGAAAATCAAGGGTTCAGCTGTATGTGGCGTTCCTATGGTAGTTAATCCTGGCAATTCTGGGTAGATTAGGAATAATGACTCCTAGTGGCTTCTTCTAAGCCTGAGAAGGAAAAACTGAACCTAACTGAACTGCAGCCAAATTTCAAGTAGGTATCAGACAACCTGCAGATTTTTCTGTCTCCTCCAGATGAGGACCGGGGTTACCCGTGTCGATCGGCCTTCCAAGCCGGGTAGGATTTTGGTGCGGGTAGCCCTGTATTAATGATGCAGTAGAGAGCGTATCTGTCAAAGACGAGAGGACTCTGTGCCAAGGAGAGTTGTCCTGGGATGTGGGAAACGTCGGGAGAAGGATGCAGTGGACGCTGTGCTGAAGCTGTCCTTTATTCGGCGTAGCTACCACATAGATTTGGTGTTATTTTCCTATGCTATGGCTGAAACTGTTGCAGCATCAGCTTCCAGAGAGGCTGTTGCACAGTAACATGGTAATAATTTCCCTGGTGTGGTGTTCCCCCCCCGCCCCCCCCCCAAGCCTTTGCTGTCACAAGCGACAGTTTATTGCCCTACTGTTGCCCATCTTTTGAAACAAATTTATTTCACAGGTGAAGCTTGGGGATCACAAAACTCACGTAGCGGCAGTGACGGGCTGCAGGGATGGTGAGACTTGGAAGAATATTTTGGTGTGGTGTCTGTATTTTTGCTGAGGGTGGAAACTGGCGGACTGCTTTAATTAACCGAACTTCTGTTTTCCTGACCTTGCATACTGCTGATTGTAGTTTTCAAATCCATGATTAAAAAGCCGAAGAACTGGTGGCTGTCCAGTGGTTTGAAGGGCCGTAAAACAATTATTCTCACTGTATCTTTGGCTGCGTTTGTTGCCTACCCTGACCTCCAATGTTTCTTGTGCTGGGACATCCGTAGGAGCCATGACATGCATGCTGCACGCCGGGAAAAGATGCATCTGGTGTCACTTTGGAAGTCAGGACGGGATGTGGCTTGAGGTGCGATATAAGTAAATACCAACCCAGCAGAACATTTCTAATGTTGAGGAAGCCCTAGGAAGAGTTGGTTTGACGGTAAAGATGGGTCTTTGCACCAAACCTTTTTCTCCTACTTCTTCCATCGTCTCCTTCCCACACACGTGCGCTTGCTGTCCCACTGACTCCTCGCTTGCCTCGCCGTGGCAGAGGGTGGCGAAAACATAACGATTTCTTGTAGCTGTCATTGCCACTTGCCCGCTCCAGTGCTGGCTAAATTGATTAAAACGCAAGGCAAAGCAAGGTCTGCCGCCTCGTACCAGATTTACTGCCATAAGGAAGGCTACGGCTCAATGCTATTTCGAAAGGTTCAAGAGGAAAGAAAACTTTTTCCATGTTTTTACTTCAAATGAGAGGAGGGGGTCTGCCCTTAGCTAATTATAGAGCAATACAATACCAGTACTGAGTTAAAAATTTTGTGTTTTTTAGCTTTTTTTTGTTAGATTGTGTTGGGATTTTTTTTGGACGAACAAAAACTTAGCGGGGGACGACCGGCAAGTGTTTTTCGGTGTATGAAAGTGGCTAACACATTCTCTTTGTCGTATTCATTCTTACTGAGCAAAATAGGTTCTGAAGGGAGGTTGAATTAAAAGGGAAAAAACAAAAAAGGCATTATGTAGCTTTTAATGTGCCTGTTCATTCAATGAACAGGAAAAAAGCTTTACTTGGTAGTGTCCAGAGAACACCCTTCTGGGGCTCTCTTTATGTGAAAGAGGAGCACTATACAGAAAGGAGTAGATGTTGGGTTTGGGGTTTTTTTGACAATTATTTAATGATACTACCTTTCTCTTTTTTTTCAACTTAAAACTTGGCTTGTGGGAGTAATCAAGACTTTGTATGTAGAGTCTGTGATGGGAAAAGAAGTTACAGTCATGGTGAGGTTGATCCAGTCATTAATATAAAAATTTCAGGACAGCTCATTTTCTGTACAGGGAGTGTTTCGCAGCTGTGCTCAGACAGGATGGGTATAGCTCTCCTTAGTAGAGTTAATCCTGGAAAAGAGAAGAAAAAAAAAAAATTGTGGTTCATTTCCTAAAGCTTTTTTTTTTTTTGACTAAACTTAAAGATGAAACTTTCTGTGAGATTAAGTCCCACCCAGTCTTGAGGGTAAAACATAACTTTTATGACTTCATTTCAGATTTGTGCTATGAGTCACTTGTTTGCCATTCTATAAAATAGCATTGAGATGACACAAATCTGTAATTTAAATTATTCTCCTATTTGTACGTCCATGGAAATGTAGAAATGGTTTTAGATTTTTGGTTGGCTTTATTTTTGCTGGTTGTTTTTGTTTGTTTGTTTGGTTTTTTTTGTAATTTCCTTATTTATTGCAGTGTCAGCTGGTGGTCGCTCTTCCTGAGATCCCAACTGCTGCTTTCTGCTGCCGCGGCCTCTGGTAGCCCTGTATGGGATGAGGAGCTGTCCTTGACAAATTTTGCTAAGTGAAACTGTGTGCTCTCTGCTCGCCATGGAGGAATACTTCTTATCTCTGAAGTGCTCTCTGGGTGAGAGACCACCTGTGATATCGCTGATGTGGTTTCATCATATTGCAGTACTTGCTTTTTGAAGGCGAACCAGAGCGATTTAGCTTTAAGGACTTTTTTTGTCCTTGAGTATTTAATGATGAAAAGAAAATGACTTGTCCCTTTCCTATTAAAGTTTTGGCAAAGGGTTTTCTTCCTGTTATTAAGGTCTCAATTGGTCATCAAAATGAGATGTCATTTTAATGAAGATGAAAATATGCAGCACTTGAATGTGATGTGGAATTATTTTCCAGTAGGGCAAGCCTATGGGGTATAGCTTGTGTCTCATGCAAAATACGAAGCGTGTCCGCTATCTTCTTCTACATACTTGGCAGCTCTTAAGGAATTAGGAAACGTAGAACAACTTGCATAAGCAGGAGAGGGGGGAAAAAACATGGCAAACAAGCTTGTTTCAGCGATTTGCTTTTGTTGGCTTCCCCAGGAGGAAAGGACTGCTGTGCAATGAGGAAACACTGAATTCTCTGAAACTGCTTATTGGAATAATTAAAACTCGAACTTCACTTGTATGTACAACTCAGGAAGGGTCTGCCAGGGAGTGACCTCTGGGTGATTGTCAGTCTTGCGTTCTGCCCTGCATCCTGCTGGGAATAAAATAATTCACTCTGAGGTCATAGCCTAAGAAGTTTTATAGGGCTTAAGTAAAGCTTTGTATTGCCGTTTTGAGAGGATTTTGGAATAATGCTATGGTAACGCTTTGGATTGCTTTCCTCACGCAGGTCCCAAGACGTGTATGTAGCTTGCTGCTCCTTCTGTTAACCAAAGTTTACGTAGACTCAGAGTGGTGTGAGGTTGTAGAAATGGGGCGAGGGAGAATGGTTGCCGATAAAAGTGGTAAGCCTTGGCTTTGCAATGTACCTTGGAGCGGCATCTGTTCCTCTATGTATGTCTGCGGGAGCTGGGGACTCCTGAGCGCTCGGTCAGCTGGGTACCGCACAGAGCTGCTCGCTGCAGAGCAGCGAGTATGGAGTTAGGCGAGGACACCTGTGCTACTGGATTTATCGTAGTTGATATACATGGGTTGGAAGGAGGAATGCAAAATAACTGGATTTCTTGGATCAGTGTGCCTGCAATTTCAAGTGGGGAAGCTCACCTAGCGGTTCATGAATGAAGTGACCGTAGGGTCGGCCACTGGCAAGCAGCGTCCTTTCCTTTCAGGTTGAGGGGAGTTTCCTGCTCATCCTCCAATTTTCTACTTTGGTTGCTGGAAAAGACTTTGAAGTTACTCCACGTTTTCCCTGTTCAACGTCACCATTTTACCTTGAAAAGCACTGAGCTAGGCAAAGCTTTCCTTGGTTTATTTTGTTACGAAGAATGTCACGTTTCCTTAAGCTGCACGGTGAGTTTATTTGGATGAGCTCGTGTCAATTATCACCGTACCTTGGAGCTGCTAAGGAAAAATGTGTTCCCTAAATGTAGTAATGGTGATGGCTTGTTTCTACATTTGAGACTTGCGTGTTTTGGAAATGGCTGGAAGAGCAACTTTAAGAACCGTTCAGTTAGAACCTGACATACGGTCCTTGTAAATTCATGGCTTTGTCAATGATTTGTAAAAGGTATAGCTTCTGATGAGCAGGAGGTACTCCCTTGACATATGGGCTTGCTCACTGTCAGCTGAAACGTGCATTGGCGGTGTCTTCTTTTTCCTCCTCAGCTGCTCTTCTCCGCTACCTGGTTTCCTTCATCTGCACGCCTACCTGTCACTTGACTTGGGTACTATAGACCCCCTCGTTAAGGCACGGTGATAATTGTCTTAAGCTCTCGTTTTTCTTCTGCCAAAAATGACTCCTAGTGATGCTGCGTTCTTTTTGATTTGCAGCTGCAATCTGTAGAATGACTAGCAAATGGATGTTCATCAGCCAGAAGGCAGGTTGTGAAATTTAATCGGAATGGTGGGCTCTAAG
This sequence comes from Cariama cristata, assembly GCF_000690535.1. Lineage (NCBI taxonomy): Eukaryota > Metazoa > Chordata > Aves > Cariamiformes > Cariamidae > Cariama > Cariama cristata. The sequence goes on along the minus strand of NW_009631627.1, from coordinate 34,438 downwards.
GTATGTCTCGAAATTAAAGAAATTAGTTGTGACAGAACGTTGCAAAAGGAAACAGAGTTCTTTTCTCCGCTTACACCACTTTTTAAAAATACATCTTCATAATTTACCCCTATTGTTTTTCTTAGATGTTTGGACTTAAGTGATAGCGAGTTTTCTGCCTGGCGAAGTAACTCCAGAGGTGACAGTTTTAAATACTACTCTGACAAATGAAGATTTTTAAGAGAAAATGGGCTGTCCAAGATAGCGCAGGCGTGATGCAGGAATTTTTCAAGTTGCGTGTTAGTAAGCAATAGGTGGGGTCTGGATGACGGTTTTTGTTTAGAACTTTTCCTGTATGATTCCTGTATTGTCATTAGGTACGTAATGAGTTCCACTGAGAACAATTTGATATACCATGTCCCATTCATGTCTTCTGCTTTTAGACAAAACTCAGACACAGTCAATAAGCAATGCAGCAGCAACCTTTTAGAAGTCATTTAAATTAATTGGGAACCTGTCCGAAACATTACGGAGATTCTTGTGTGGGGGCGAGCGGGGAGGGAAGGCTGGCCAAGAAAGTAATTTCTCCCTGAAATAACAGTGAACTGAAAAAACGCGGAGATTTCCCAGGGGAAAAAAGATGTGATTCCTTTTTTGGAATCAAAAAATGCTCTGATTTAGCATGTGACTTGGGAAATCCTCTTGGCTTCCCGCAGAGGGGAAAGGGGGAGTTGAACGTTTTGTCGGATGATAGAGCGTGGCATGTTTGTGATGCACGACGGCATCTGCTGCGTAAAGAGCTCCCAAGGGAGGCTGCTGCTTGCTGCGAGGCTATTGCCATTATCAAGGGATTTGTTTCTAAGGCAGCGATAACAAAAATTCCATTGTCTAAATATTTAGTAGATTTGATAATTACACCAGTACAGCGCTGTATGGTTTCCTCGGAGTTAGGGGATATTGTATTTGAGAGGAGAGTACGATTCTTCACTTCGACTTGGGTGTAGGGGCTTCAAGAGAACCAAATCTAGCCTCTGTCTTCTTTCTGAAGAGTTGTATTACAACCAATGTATATTGTTAGTAATGAAACAAGCTCCAAATACTCCCCTCTGAATGAAAGGAATATATAAAAGAATTTACTGTTCCTGTTGCAAGTGCTGGATAAGCTGCTGTTGTGCTTTATGAACTGCCTGGGAAACTTAGGATGGAGCGCTGTTTGGCTTTCATTCAGGCTACGGTCGGTGCCATGTGTCATGCAGAAGGACTGAGGAAGCAGAGGGCATGCTGCTCGAGACTATTTCCAGGGGAGTGAAGGCAGTAGGAATAAGTGTTTACGTGAACATCCAGACTCCATTTTGGCTGCAGCATCACATGAGACTGAACGTACTGGCTTCCTTGCAGCCTCCCTGCTGCAAGCTATCAGGTTGGTTAATAGATTGGTTAAAAAAATTACAATTTTTATTTTTTCCTGAAGAGTTTTTTTCATTAATAGAGCTTTTTTTTTTTTTACTTTTTCATTTTTGAAAAGGGTTGTTGCTAGAACTTCTTGTGCTCTTCAAAAGAGTGTTACAATGCCATAATGTCCACAGAATTTTCTGGGCAGACAGATGAGTTGAGGCTCTGAAAGGAGAGAGCTTTTGAAACACTTCCAGTTAGAGTCTCACTGCAGACATATGTTGTGGTTTTGTTTGGTTTGGTGCGGTTTTTTGACACCTGGAAAAGTGGTCTTGAAGGGAGAAACTGTTACAGGTGTTGAAACATCCATTCCTAGTTGCTTGGCGGGGTGATGGGAATCTGATTGCTAAGTAACAAGAAGCTGATGGTCCAAAACAGAGCTTTGGTTTGAAGCCAAAAAGCCACGGATTTCTCTGACCACAAAGTTGAATAGAGCGATGGTGTCCAAGATTAATTTTATCTTCAGATTAATTTTGTCCAAAGGTAAAGAACGTGACTCAGATTTGCACACGTCCTCATTAAAAATAAATCACAATTTTGAATCAGCTAGTCACTCTTATGTGTAGGAGTGACCATTTCCATATTTCCTTTTGGCATTTAATGCTCAAGAGAGTAATTCTAAACAAACAGTTTCACAAAGTACTCCTCCTCATTATTTAGCTAGATTGAGTAGGGCAGGATATGAGACTTGTGAGTTGGCAGAGATGCTGTAAGTAAGGATTTTGAGAAGAGCGTTAATACCACCCAGGCACTTGTGAAATGAATTGTTTTGTAAATAGCATTTTGAACAGATGTTGTTTTTTATCTTTCTCCGAAGGTGGGTTGTTTCTGTTGACTGTTCCTGCATGCCATTCAGTTTTTCTCTACATAGCAGCTCCTTTTCTCGTGCTCAATGTCTGCTTGTAATTATAGCATCATGCTTTTTTCCTTTTGCAGTCAGATACACGCGTTAGATCTGTTGCAGGATGTCCTTGTCTCTCCTGTCCCAAGCACGCCGGTAACGCACAGCTCCACTCTGAGTGGAGCACCCAGGGCTTTGGGTTTAGGGCAATGAGCTTGGTGGAGCTGCTGTTTTCGTGACCTACTTCTTGGGCAAGGACGGAAGTGAAAACTGCTCTTGGTGGCTCAGATGAGAGATACGGGCTTTTTTTGTCTTGGGCTGAAAAATAATCAGACTCCATTTCGATACGGTCTTACTCCTTAAGGTTAGGAACTGGGTGTCCCCTAACTGAGTATCAGTGAAGAGGAGAGGAATAGCCAAGACCAGCTAAGTGGAGAACAGTGTTGCTTTTAGGATTTAAAATGAGCACCCTTTTCTCCTAAGGAATTGTTTGTTATTGTGGTCAGCCAGAAGTAATTGATTTCTTAGTTTATTCTTCGAAGAGAGGTAGGTGTGTAATTAACTTATCCTCAACAACTTTATCCACGTTTTTACTTCCATTTAGGAGATTCGGCAACACTCATAAAGCTGAATTGCTATGATTAGCCTGACATTTTATATAATTGAGTGCACCGCAGAGGGCTGTTTGTTCTTGGAATTACAATGTTGAAGTACCATGGTTCAAGGCAGTATTTACATAATTTGTGTGGATTTCTACACTCGGTGGAATCCGCATTGCCATGTGACAAGCAAATCACAGGTGTATCTTCATGTTCACTGTGTATCTGAACGAGCGAGTGTACAGGTTCGGTGGCAGTACAGAGCTCTATTTGCCTCCTTCAGGATGTGATCTTTCTAGCCACAAGTTAGAGCCGATGATGTTCAAGCAGGATTCTGACTCATAAACACTTACAACCTTTCTTACAGTTTTGGGAATGTCGAAATACATGGCTTGCAGGCGCATGAAGAAAGCTGAATTGATACCGTAGTGCTGCAAGACACCCTAGGGTCCGTGGAGACCCTACTGTACGGGTGTTTGAGTAAGCTGACTCTGGAAACCTGTGCTTTGCTAGGGATGCATATCGGTACTTAAGTCTATCATTACCGATTTGCCTTGGCTAAAGGCTGAAGTAAGCCTTTACCTCCTTTCTACTGAACACACACCAAGAAAAAAAATCCCTCTGTTTTTTTTTATTGTCATACTTTCCAAGTTTAGGGCACTTTCAGTTTTTCCTGTGAAGCTTGTTTTTAGGTTAGGCTAATTTAGTTCTCAAAAGTATTTCCTTTTTTTTCCATTTGTAAGCACGAGGTAGTTTAAAACACTTCTAAATGAGTTTCTCTGGCCACTGTTTTCCTTGGAAAAAGCATTCTCTGAAAGACTTCATTTGAAGACAGTTAACTGCTAGTGACTAGCTGGGCTTACCAGCACTGGAATTAATACGTATGGAACTTGTTTAATCTAAAGCAACTAGAAATCACATTTTACGAGTTGTGTTTACAGCTGCAGCTCTCCAGCTCTGGTTTTATCTCTGTGCTGGGATGAAGCTTGCACCTTAATATTCATTGTCAGTCATTGTAATCACTGAGTTACGCGAGGCTTTTCCCATCCTCATTAGCAATCTCTGCAAGCTTTCCAGCCTGAACGTTGCATGAATGAATAGATCTTACCTCTAGCTTGTCTGTTGTCAGAAGAAATATAACTAGTAGAAACAGAAGGAAAGACGTATTTTGTTGTTGTTACTGTATCTTCTCTCCTACCGCAATGGTATTTTGCCCAGTCCCTCAACTTCTGTAGACTGTTTGAGATGCACGAAGAGCTGGTACATAAACATGAGGTAAGCACTGGAAATCTGTGTGACTTCTTAGTGGAGAAATTTTGATTTATTGTATATTACCTGAATGTAAAATCCTTCCAGCTCTCACAGTGAAAAATATCTACATAATTCATTGCAGAATGGAAGAATATTACACGTTGAAAGGACATTGTAAGTATAATAGCTTCATCTTTTTGAAATCGGTTCACAAAGTTCAAGTTGAGCGATATTGAAAGTCAACTTGATAACTTGCTGATCCTTATAAATAAATCTCACTGGGAAGCTAGTTGTTTTCCAAGTTAGAGGGGAAGGAGAGTTGCAGGCAGACAATCAAAAATAATAGGGGGAAAAAAACCTAGATGAAGAATAGGGTGCAGTTTGAACTATTGTCACATGGTCATATTCCACTTTGCCATCTATCATTATTATTATGAGTACAGGAATTTGATGGCATATCAAAGCACTTCAGTGACTTCTTTTATATTCTGGTAACTTTGGTGCAAAGATGCAGTTCTTATTCACTACTTGGTCTTTCTAGCGCTGTTGCTGCAATGTTACTTTTTCCCTCTTGCTTAATAGTGTACTCATAATTATAAACACTTTTTTTCCCCATGCTATGCTTTTATCTAGCAATAGAGGTTTTTTTCCCCTCATCCTTGCTGTGAGAATAAGACCACCAAGTTCTTGTGGGGCTATTAGTTGCACTTTTTCAAAAGACTCTGAAGGAGCACAAGCTTACCCATGACCTAACCTAAAAAAAGTCTTAACTTTTAACAGTTATAATTGCTGTTTGCAGGCTTAATTGTAATGTGGCTTTTGCAGGTGAATAATCTGATAGGAGAAATATAACAAGTCTCTGACTAGACATTTGCTTCCTTTCTCCCCGCAGCTCTGATCAGCCATTAATTACCTTTCCGTCTCCATGGTAATTAGGATTGAGCTATGAAGCTCAAAGGTTTAACGTCGTATATTAACCCTTGTGTCCTGAAGAGAGGAGATAGGAAGGTATGCCTTTGTGATGCCCTCCTGTGACTGGAGCGACAGCGCAAATGATCGGCTTTTTTGTCAGCTTTAGCTGGTGTTCGTAAAAATGTTTTGCTTTATAGAACAGCTTTTAAGTAACGTTCAGGTAGAATTTAGAATTATAAAGTGGAATAAAACGTGACAAAGCAATGTGACGCTTTCCTACTGACGCTGCTTGTTTCTTTTTTCTTATTAGTTGTATAGGAAACATCCTGAGTTCCTCAGCTGTAAATACTGCTGCTAGGGCAAGAGGTTTTATCGGAAACACCTTTACATTGCGGTGTGGACCATATGAATGTTAGCATTAGCTTTTGTAGTTATAATTTAGTGTCCGGTGCTTTCTTTGGAGTACAGGACTCCCTCCCTTTGGAGTAGCAGTCCTTGTGTTGGCTCTCATGAAACAAGGAACCTCCCTCAATCCAGTGGAACAAAATTAGCTATTCCGTATGGTGGGTTTTTTTCCTCTTAAGCTGCCACTTAAATGAAAATTGCCTTTGGATCTCTGAAACAGGCCCTTGAATGTTCCTTGTGACCTATTTAGTCAACTGAGCACCATTTCTTTTGGTTGCTAAGAGCTCCTTCCAGCCGCTGTGATACTGGAGGTACCCTTGCTGCTGCCGGTACTGGTGTGCCCTCTATTGTATCTTCAAGCGGGTGCGTATCTAACGAGGTGTCATCTCACCTTGTACATCAGTCCTTCTTGCTTGCTTGTTCTGGTGGTTCTGAGATGCTGTGCCTCTCTGGAGAGCTACTGACTGTGACTAAGGCCTTCCTTGCCGAAAAAGCTAAGTACCAGTAGCTGGCAAGATTAATTTTATATAATGTGCTGACTTGATGCTCCAGAGCCTCCGCACCTCTCCCTGTCCTCTCCCTCTTCTTCTGTCTTTGACCAAGTATAGTTTCAAAAACACAAACCCAAACAGAGTACGTAGTGGTGTAAAATGTCAACTTAATCCAGCACAAGCCATAATCTGTCTTTGCGTGCTGGTTAATACCAGTCTTGCATTTCTATAAATTAATTTTTGATTAGCAAAAAGCTGTAAAAGAATGCATGTGAAATAGCGCCAAAAAAAAGCGCCAAACCCCCAAAAACTTTGGGTTTAGAGCATTGTTCCTTGACTCATCTTGTTCAGACCTTTCACTGATGATAATTTTAGGAAAGAATTGTTACTTACACTCTAATTCTTAGAGCACTACTGGAAGGTTCTTGGGGAGTATAAAACTTCTGGAGGCAATTTTCATTCGGAATTTGTTGAAACCGATTTTTGGAATACCAAGTTGAAGATACGTATTTCCAAATATCTTATCTTACTGTACTTATGCTAAGATTATCCTAGTTTAGAAAAATAATATGGAATTACTGTCAGTAAAACAGTAATCTGGCAGACTACTGCAATACAGATTTAAATGGATATGCCATCAGAATCGCTAACAAATCGCTTGCAGTGAATAGAGCAGAGGTTCAGCATCAAATATTTCTCGTTTTCCTGCTGTTTTCTGAGTTCAGATGAGATTAAATGCCCCATTTCTACTGGTACAGCGGGAAGTTTAGGTGCAAGTTTCTTTACATTTTGCTGATTCCACGGTCAAGCAAGTGGAAAATTACTTGTATTTTTTGAGTTTTAGGGCCATCATGAATTTTTTGCCCTCTCGGTTTCTTTGAAAGCATTTTTTAGCAAAGAACTGTTTTGCCAGGCATCCCTCACAAAGCTGGAAATGTTCAACTGCACACAACCTCACCAATTTTGTGGTTACAGTTATAATATGCTCTGATTTGTATCTGTTTACTGTGGGAAAAGTTAAATGTTTGGGTTGGAGGACCTCTCTCATCTCCCTTTGAGTTACAGGTGTGGAGGCATTCGTATCTGCTTTTCATTAGCAAAAACTGGCATTTGCCTGTTCCTCTGTCAGCAAAAGCGTGTGGAATGACCAACTGGCTGTTCTCCAGGCTGTCGGGACGAGGAGGTGTGGATTAAGAAGTCGGAGCTGCAGGATGAGCCTGCCTGGGAGAGGCTGGCGTAACTTACTTTACGCTGGCTCCGTAGTCGCTGCTGGCAGAGAGGCCTCGAAGGAAGGAATTTCTGCAGGCAGATGATTTACCTTTATGAATCCTTCCTTGTCTGGATGCAAAAGAGCTTTTCAGAGAAGGCTGCGGTGGCTGTGGTGATTCTTTCAGGTTTTCTTTAAGTAAATATTTAGTTTCTAAGAATCTGCCCTTTGAATGGTGACCGTTGAGTCATTACTGAAGTAAATGGCATGCTTCTTGGACTTCTCGAAGGGTATTTGACCTATGATGTTGAACTGGCTATTTGTTCTGATTTTAAAACTGCCTTTGGGATTGTGGAGTAGTTCGTGTTGCAAGTCTGAGGTGGAAAGAAGGAAGTTTGTGATAAATCAGACTGGTGTCGGTGAGCATCTCTGATTACGGGAGCGTGCAAACGGACCGACACCATGCTGCTTTGCTGTGGGGTTTCTTTATGAAGCTCTCCTGGCTTGCCAGGGATAAGCAGAAATGGATCATTATTTAATACCACTAAACGAAAAAGATGTAGTTTACGTTAAGTTTACTAGATACAGATATATAGTACGTAATATACAACTGTGTTTTCCAGAGATTGTATCAGCAGTTGATTTTCCTTGAACTGATGACGTGTCTACTCCTGCAGGATGGCAATAACAAATAATCACCTCTTCGAATATGCATACTATTAGCATTGTTGTGCTTTAGGAAGGATCTTTGTGGTGTCAAATCCATACTTGTGGCTGCGGTAGCACGAGGGTTGGAGCTTGATTTGTATGCAACGTAGTTACGCCAGGGTGACTGCTGCAGCAGAAAGTAGGCAATTTGTGTACGCTTCAGAAAAGTGCAGGAAGCTTGAAGGGCAGAACTGCTTACCGGCTGGGGAAGCTATCCCTGTTTTCCAGCACTTATAAGGAAGGGAGTTTATATTGCTTCCCAAATTGTATGCCTCTAGTACCATCGCAGCGTTTAACCGGGTATTTTCTCTATGCAATGTCTAGTAAACCTTTTCTTCAATGTTTTATGGCAAAAATCCACAAACTGTTAGATTAGAGGTTAAACCAAGTAAGAACTTTACTAATATAGCAAGGGCATTGGTTTTAAGAAAGAAACACAAATAACAAAGGGAGGGAAGCGGTGGTGGTTGGAGGGGCTTAGTGCTCGTTAGGTGCATGAGGAAGGGCTGGGGGTGCCGCAGCCTGACGAGGGGCAGCTGTGGAAGGGGCCCTGGGGAGTCTGGGGGCCATCCCAGCAGGTATGGGCTGAGCAGAGCAAAAAAGGCTGCAAGAACATCTCCACCTCGCTTGGTGTGTTGGTTTTCCCTTTCCTCAGTACGGAGCGTGCGGTGAGTAATGTGTGTTATATCTGCCTTAAAGGGTTTTGGGCTTCTGCTTGAATTAGCCTTCCAAGTTATTTCATGTGTTGTGTTGTAATTATCTGGTATTGTAAGTTCTCTGATCTTTGTGTTGGGAGTGTTGAGCTGGTGCTTGGGGTGTCATAAATGCTGAGCAGCTGGGGGAAATAAGAAATTCTTTGTAGAGAAAGAATGTACCCTTTACCACCAGGACACTTGCCTGGGGGAAATAATATTTTTGCCTTGCAAGCCTTGTTTTCTCTTCCAGCCTTTCCTCAGATCTCAAAGGGAGTGCATAACAAAAACTATGGCGTGGATATTTTCAGTGCCTCTTATCCTTGTTTAGTAATAACTTCATGCAAAATCTCTAATTCAGGAGAAAACATTTGGAAGCTCTAGGCAGGGGAAGGGACAAATAATAGCTTTTTCAAGCATGCAAATGGTTGGATAAAGTAAATAAAGGGTAATGCCAGACAAAATTTCTATCTGCTATTTGGATTGTGTGTGAGTGTGTGCTGGGTATGCTGTTAAAACAAACAAACAAAAAAAAGGCCAAAACATCTATGTGCATCCTATCTGCTAGGGAATTATAGAGAATTATATCCAACTTTTATTAACGGAAAGCTGACTATTAAGACGGAGTTGAGTGTGAGAAGGTAGACAGACAGCTCTCAGCACATCCTATAAATCCCTAGGCATGCCCTCTGTATGGGGTAGGCTGTAGGGCTGCTTTCTAATGCCTCTGCCTATGGAGGAACTGGTTCTGGGTGAAGTTTTGAGTAAAAGGTGGTGCCTTCTCTTGTACTTATTTTGGGAGTTGTCCTTCCTAGTGAAAGGACAGGGAGTTTAAATGAATAGATGTGTACTATACACATGGCTAACAAAGTTTTGAGTTTTCTTCTCCTGGGGCTTGCCATGACTGAAGCTGTGTCTCTGTTCCCATGGAGGCAGTTGGTCTGTGGCTTACTAGCATAGTGGTCACCTTTTAATTCTTGTTTACCAACTGGGTTAATACTTCTGCTGCTCATCTAAATGGCTTTTCTAGTGTACACCTAGTAACTCTGGCTGAAGAGTATTTCCCAGTGAGCCTATGTGTGTGGAAGGGTTGTGGGAGGAAAAACTTTGCCTCTCTCCCTTCTTTCTTCTTCGTGTTTGATTGATGTTTCCTGAATGTGCGATGCAGAATATCATCTATAGCTCTTCTGAAAGTACAAAGTCCTCCATTGATAAACAGGTAAACACACGTTGTTTAGTATTTGTTATTTGAAAACCCTCAGTATCTGATCTAAAATTATGAATTCCTCCTCCTTGTTTACAAAGTCAGTTTTATTTTTGGTTTTCAAGCTAACAAATAGGTCAGTATTAAAATTTCTGCAGTCACCTCTTCAACAAAATTGTGTAGGCATGATTATCTGGATTTTCCTAGAGGCAGAAGTCTAAACAAATGTTACTAGCAAATGTTTTGGGTAAATCTTTATTAAAAATTTAAAGTTGCTTTTCTCATGACAAAATGAAAGTCAACTAAATAATCTGAATTTGTATATATCTTGTTATTTCTGAAGGGAACGGGGCTATGCCAGTCTGTGTGGGGCCTTAAGAAAGTTTGTACCATCCAGGCATAACCAGGAGTACAAGGGAATGCTCTTTCTGAGGCATAAGTATTAGCTGAAATCTAAAAATCTGGGTTCTCCACGAGCTTGCCTTTTATACTAACCTTAATTTTGTATAGAAAGAGTAAGTGAATTTACATACAGATGTAATCATCTTCATGAGAACTGATGAGGAATCCTCCCTGTTGTTAGAACTAGTAGCAATATTGCCGGTTTCAGCACTGCTTGGTAAAATTAAGTTCTTTACAAGATATAAATGTGTGGGATTTATTGTGAGTTTCTGACTAAGTAATGCCAACAGAAGTCCAGGGCTGAAGAACTGCATGAGTGACCCACTGGGACGGAGTTAGCGTTGATGGCTTACTGCAGCTGTACATGCTTTGACTTCTCAGGTGATTTAACTTAGGAATGTAGATATTCCCTCTTCAAAATGGGCTTTTGAAATTGGGTTTGCTTTTTTTTTCTTCTTTTTCTGCCAAGCAGAGCGTGGAAGCTGTGGCTGCTGAGCATAGGATACAGTATTTGAATGACGTTAAGAGATTTGGGTAGCAGTGTGCCCATTTGAATGTTAGAAGGAATGAAAACTGAAGTAAAAGGTACAGGCAGATTATTATAAGTTTAAAAGGCGCTGGGATAAATCCAAATATCTATGGGGTGGTATTGTGGATTCTGAAAGTTACCCTAGGCAACTTCTCAGCTGAAATGGCATCCAATTAGGACCTTCAGATGGGGCTAATCTGCTGATAGGCAAAGAAATGATTAACTAATCACACCTGTGAGGTAAAAGCAGTGTTCATGTATGGGTGGTGATTTTGCTTGCAACACGTGGGTGTCTGAGTCCAAACTTGTTGGGGGTTTTTACATTAGGGACTTCTAGAATGGAGAATTTGATCATCTTGAAGGATGTTATGATATTTTAAATGATGCTTACCATGGCTTTGTCAGTGTTCAAGTTGGAAAGTGGTCAGATTTTGCAAGTTTTCCTTATGAATGCTAATCAGCAGTAAACCTAAACAGTTGTTGAAGATGACTGGGTAGTTTTTATTGGAGGGAACCTCTGCAGGTTGGCAACTTTAACCTACTCGGAGCGGGGTTAGATTCAGGCTACATCAGGTTGCTTAAGGCCTTGTCCGGCTATGCTCTGAAAAATCTACCAAGATGGAAATTTGACTGCCTCTTTGGGCTTCCTTTTTCTGGTCACGCACAGCTCTTGTGGTAACTTTTTCCACCTTTTTGTGCCGATGAGAATTGTGTTAAAACGATTTTGTTGGTTGTGTTAAAACCATGTCTTGAGATTTTGCTGTGCAACCCCCAGAGGAGTCTGTCTCTGTCTTGCCTGCGGTTCCTCTTTGGGTAGTAGGAGATGGACTGGATCGTGTAGCAGTCTCTTCTGCAAGCTGAACAAGCTCTCATCATCTTGAAGGATGTTAGGGTATTTTAAATGATGCTTACCGTGGCTTTGTCAGTGTTGAAGTTGGAAAGTGGTCAGATTTTGCAAGTTTTCCTTATGAATGCTAATCAGCAGTAAACCTAAACAGTTGTTGAAGATGACTGGGTAGTTTTTTTTGGAGAGAACCTCTGCAGGTTGGCAGCTTTAACCTACTCGGAGCGGGGTTAGATTCAGGCTACATCAGGTTGCTTAAGGCCTTGTCCGGCTATGCTCTGAAAAATCTACCAAGATGGAAATTTGACTGCCTCTTTGGGCTTCCTTTTTCTGGTCACGCACAGCTCTTGTGGTAACTTTTTCCACCTTTTTGTGCCGATGAGAATTGTGTTAAAACGATTTTGTTGGTTGTGTTAAAACCATGTCTTGAGATTTTGCTGTGCAACCCCCAGAGGAGTCTGTCTCTGTCTTGCCTGCGGTTCCTCTTTGGGTAGTAGGAGATGGACTGGATCGTGTAGCAGTCTCTTCTGCAAGCTGAACAGCCTCTAGCCTCTCTTTATATGTACCTCTACCGTAGCCTCTCGTATATTCAGTGCTCTAGACCCCTGATCATCTGGTGGACCTTCTCCTGGGCTCTTTCCAGTTTGAGACTTCTGGGTTGTACGGTGGGTGCGCACAACTGAACTGTGCTTTTCCAGGTGTAGTCTCATGAGGCAAATAACCCTCAAGCGGAGGGAAACAGTTTTTGCTTTCGTGAATGCAGCACAACGTGTGGTTACAACCACGTTGGGATTTGAACCTCCCGAGCCGCTTGCTTGCCTGTGTGTCTGACCTCCCGAGGTACCCAAGGTGACGGCCTTGCCCTTTAGGGTATCGGCCATTTCCCTTGTCTGATGTGGTCTTTAAACGTGCCGAGAGTGAATTTTCTGCCTTCAGTCAGGTCAGTGAGGAAGGTACTAGTGTTATCCCAATATTATCTGGCTTGCACATGGACTTACAATTTCGAACAGAACAAATCCCCACATACAGCTTCGCTTTTGCTTTCCTGTCTCTTATTTTAATGCCACTGCACTAAGTCTTCAGTTGTCTTGAACTGCCTGTGTTCTGGGGCTGTATACTTCTAGTTCAGAAATAATTTAATTTTGGAATTTGGCAGTACTGTTCTCTGCACGCTTTAATTAAACTCTTGCCTGACTAATGAGGTTCTTCGCCACTTCCCTTCCACCCCCGCCACATTACTTGTTCTCTACTGGTCTCTTTTTGTTCATCTCTTCAGTATTTTACCATTTTGATCTTAACGCTTTTGTCTACCGGCATGAAAGTAAAAACCTGAAAGTCTTGGATAGTAAAGGTTTTGGTTCTCAAAGGTATGTTGAAAGGTGTTGAATATCATTGTTGATTCAAATTTCAGCATCTGTTAATGGCCGTGAACTTCTGAGGCTTTTTATGTAACATGTAAAAGGCAAAAAGAAAATATTTGTTTTCTGTGTGCTAGTCTTAAAGTTCATCAAAGGTGCCAACTGTTAATGTGCCTTGTGAATAACTTGAAAAATTGCACCACGTGTTTGGAAGTCCAATAAGGTTTTGACTGTCGGCTGTATCCTCCTGTTTATTGGGAAGACTGAGAGGAAAAATAATTTGGGAGGAACTAGATGGGTTCAGTTCAAGAAGTGACGTTAATCTGTATTTGTTTAAGGTTAGCAATGACTGATGAAATTTTTGAGTAGTAATATAGAATGGAATATGAATTATTATGGTTAATATGCGATTTCATAGGTTCTCATTATCTGCTGATGAGGGAAATTGCCGTAGCATTTCTGAATGAGGTTGATACGGAGACGAGTCTGTTCATTTCATCACGTGCTTCTGATTTTTCGGATGAGAGTTTAATATGAAATCTTCTAAGTCTAATAAAGAGTACTTATCATTGAATTGTGTGTTAGAGCTCTGAGCATGCTGTTCTCAGGTGGTCAAGTCGGTGAAAGGTGTAGAATGAGAAAATCTTTATTCAGCGTGGTGCAGTATTTTGAGACCCACTGAAGTCAACTGGATGGTTAATATAACTGCTAAGTCACCACCGTTACTAATTCAGTGACTGAAGCTTTTAATCCCATTTCCCCGTTAATGTAGCCATACGTAGAAGTTCCTGGCAGCTGAAAGCTGAGGGTGAGATGGTGCTTGCGACTCGGGAACCGGTGGGTGCAGTGGTCAGAGCTGCAATACTTGGTGGTTACTCTATTGCCTTACTGTCGTTGCAGAAATGAGCTTACAGCTGAATAACTGCGTTCCGTTGGAAACTACTCGCTTCATCTTCAGCGTGTGCTTTCTTGTCTTGCTGAGGAACTGACTGGGTATTCGCCCAAGTGCAAGCTTTTATTTAAAGTCTTCATACTTAGCTGTTGTCATATTTGTGCGGGTATTTCAACAGATTTAGGGGAATTGTTATTATAACTGTCTTTCTCCAGGTTGTAATACTGCCTTAGATGGCTGTTAAGCTTTTGAACTCTGACAGAAGGCGGTAGTCTGTCCCTCTGAGGACTGTAAAAGCCCCACGTTTTTTCCAATAGAGGCAACCAAATGTAAGGAAGTCGTTGGGGTTTTTCTGAGCTAGGAGTGTTTGCTGGGCAGAAAAATATCTTGGTTTCCAGCATGTTGGGTCTTGACAATCAAGTTATTCACCTTGCTAATGTTTGACCTGGTAGGTGATTTAAAGCACATTGAATGTCCGCATTTTTCAATGAAAAATAATGAAATGGCAGATAAAACTGGCTTTTCTAGTTTAGCTATAACTGTGCCTGACTCTTGCTTTCCTTCTGGCTTTAGTCTGGGCACAGTTGCATAGTATGCGGTAAGACTGTTGTGTTAGGAGAATGTCACACGTGACGGCAAGAGCCGGTTTGGCAATATGTATGTTCTTGGGGTGGGGTTTTTTTTTCATCTCTTTTTGAAGACAGGCAGTGTACTGAAGGCTGAGCGGGTGGTAATGAGGGAGTTCTTTTATAGCTTCATCACTTCTGCTGGAGTCTATAAACAGCAAGTGCGGGAGGACCAGTGCTGGAGGATGAATTTACATTCTTGGCGTTATTTGATGTGTATTTATCTGACAAACTTGTAGAACCTTTGAATACTATGATGATTAACTCTGTATGTCCTATATACATCCTCCAGTACTGCCTTACATCAGCCTTTACTGTTGCGACATCTGTTACCTGGTTATCATGAATGGTTAAAGCACAGGGAGCGTGCTGACATTTTGTTGATAGCCTGAAATTGTAGGTTGGGCCTGTATATATCGGGTGTATATTTTGGATAACTATGAGTCTCTTGCTATGTTCTGTGCTATGCAGCTGAGCAGAAACATGCGAAACCATTCATGGAACTATTTCGGTCTGTGAAAATACGCAAAATCTTTAGTATGAACCTGTGACTTATCTTTTCTCTCTAATCAGTTCAAATGTTAGTGATGGCATTAATGACAAGCCTTTCAGGTGAAGATCTGCCTCTTACGGCTTGTGTCTGTTCCTGGCTTAGATTGCAAGAAACATTCTCAAATATCTGGTGGAGTTAATGCTTTTGTCTCCTATAAGGTAGATTTATTTGTTGAAGGTTAGTGGACTGCCATGATTAACAAGTGACTGAGCTGATGTTCTGTAACAGTTCAAGTATCTGGGACAACTTCTATTCAGTGAACTTGTTTTGAATGATATTTTTCAGAAAAACCCCAAATAAACATGCTTTAAAGAATAATCTGTTCCCTACTTTGCTTTTGTGGTGGATTTTGGCAGTAGATGGGAATATGAAAGCATGAGTTCAATTAAAATAAATGCTTTTAATACCAAACTGCAAGGTGCTGTCCTGATGTTAGATTGGATTTTGATGTTAGAGATACATGATCATTTTCTTTTCAGTTAGTCTGGTTTTAGCACAAGTACCACAACATGTATTTTAAATGGATAACATATAATTTACAAACATATAAGGTTTTCTTCTTTCCTGTTAACTTTCCTTATTGTGGTATTTCAGGCCAGAATACCCAATGCAGTTGATAAGGTTGGGGAGGGACAGTGGGATAAGTGCAGGAAAGAAATGTTGACTTTTTCGGCTGTGACTCTTTTACTTTATTCAGGTCAAAGTGAGCACCGTGCTCAGTTTGACAGGCACTTAGTCTGTGCTGAGTGGTGTGGTTTGGTTTTGGTTTTTTCTTTTCCCCCTGCTGTACCAGAGCTGTTCAAAATTGAAGCCAAACTTGTTGTGATTTTTCAGGTGATAAACATACTTCACGTACCAATGGCTTGAGGGGGAAATTTTTTAACAGGAAGCAGATGGAGTGGGTTTTGAAGAAGTTCACGTAGTTCCTCTGGGCTCCCCTGACTTAATTTCCTTTGAGGTTAAACTTGTGAGAGCCTGCTCTGTAACTTCATATGCAAAGGACCGCTTGGCATTGCTGTGAGATTTTTTTTTTTTAATGCTAAATGCATACATGACCTTGGCAGCCGTGCTCTGAAAAGCAGATTCTAAATATCTCTTGTATAGCTGATTGAACTAAGCTCGCTTACTCTGTACTTTTATTTCAACGCCAAACTTGTCTCCAGATAAACATATGGAGGAAGACAATGATAACTTGTTATGACTACACCAGAATAAATTATTCTTTGGGATGAGAGAACTGGTAGTATCTGTAGATCTTGCTGATCTTGGTCAGGGTGTTAGTTCCTCGAAGGCATGGTCTGGTCTGTTTGTTTGTTTTCCCTGCCCCTGAAAGCATGTATAAAAATAACTGTAATAGAAATGGATTTCTTAGTTGTATTTTAATGAGGATCAAGATTAGACATATGTAATAGTAGCAGCAATCACAGGTGTGCCTGGGCATCTCCTTACGGTTACTGGCTGGGAGGGGATAAGCAGGCAGGATCTACCCGGCCTCATCCCTCTGTAGCCCTATTCTTTTGCAAATTTACCAAAAGCAAGCAGAGACCTTTATCAATGGGTAAAGAGGTTTGTGTCTATGTAAATAGTGTGAAGCTGTCTAGACCTATGGGGGTTTGTGGTTTGTTTTTTTTTTTTTCCCCAGGTTGATGTTAGCTCATGATGCTTCCCCTTCTATACTTTGAGTAGGTGATGGGATTGTAGGTATTGATGATATGAGTTGAGAGAAACTTTTCCGTAGGTTCTTGTCTCTGACTTTTGTTGATGGTTCTAGCAAGGTCTATAAAAGCTACAGTAGAGGAGTTCCTGAAATAAGATGGGATCAAAAATGTACTTTCCTCATGGGCTGGGTAAGAGTTTTGGTGCAGTTTTAGTAATCCTTGACCATGAATTCTGTTTTTCAGTGCTGCTATTCATTTTTCCACCATATACTATTTTCCTTCCATATACTATTAATATAATCTTTTTGATAAATTCTACTTGTAGAGATACCCTACTCGGGTGAGGGTCACGACTTGGCCGGAGCCATCTTGAACTCTTAGTACAAAGCTTGGTTTGCAGGCTGTGTGACAAGTGAAGCGTACGAATCTGGCTCTGTTCAAACAAGTCTGTCTGTCATGAATGCAAGGCCAGATGATGTTGGACACAGGATTGTACGTGGAATATGAATTCTGCAGCTATCTAGGGACTAAGTGTTATTTAGAGCTCAAAAAATCACGGAGAATCAGAGAGCGAGCAGTGCTACAGATCCCCTGGCTGTTACAGATTTTGACCAGCTAAGCCCATCCTTCTGGATGGGTTATTTGCCTGCTTATTTGTCCCCTGTACCAATGAGACCTGTCTTTTCCCAGATCTTTTCATTTTTCCTCCCTCTTCAGATATCTCCAGTTTTTTGGAAGTGGTTAGTGGCAAGATGGTGTGTCTGGGGATGTCGTGATGGGCGATAAATACTGGAAGTAACCAAGCTGTTGGGCAGAGGAGTGGAGACGAGCTGTCAATCTGCTGGATGCTCGGAGCAGTGTCCTCAAGAAGCAAAGGCAGATGTGTTTGCCGGACAGCACTTGGAGAGCTAGTGCAGCAGCCTGGGAGAGGTGCAGGACTTGTCAGGGCCCTACGGCTGTCTGCAAATTGCTGTCTAATTCAGGTTTAGCAGGATTTTGCAGTAGCCAGAAGAGTTGCGTGGGAGAGGGATTTTTTTTTTTTTGCAGCACCTTTGAAATAGGAAAGCTATTTCAAACACTTGTGCTTTATGTACTTTCCTAGAACTTCATGTAGACTAAATGGCAAGGCTATAGTTGCCAGCTGGAAAGTGTTTTTCTTCTTTTGATACGTATGTTTTATTGCTAGCATTGCGGGGTATGGCGGTGGTGTTACCGTGCTGGGGCGATGGGAAGGCTGAATAGGAGAACAACAGATGTGCATTGCAATAAAGGGCTGTAGAGGGGTCACACCAAGCCATTTTACGCTCTAATGGGAACAGATGGATCCAGACTTCTCCTCTGAGTAATGGAGTCATCTAAGAGACAGAAAAGTTGTACTGACGTGATAGTACTATATTTTATCTGAACCACAGCTGCTTACAGCTCCTCAGTTTTGTCCCTTGATTATTGATGGAACAGGCTCCTGACAAATTTTTGCCTTTTGCTGTAGATCGGCTGCTATTTGGGTTTCTGAGGTAGACATTTCAGTGCTTCTGTTGTCCCTCTCCAGACTTTCTGCTGCAGCTGTAAATAATAGGCCTGGCACATCCAAGAACATTGCAGATGCCTGCAGCCTTGTGGATCAGCTCCTCTCTCTCCCTCCTCCTTCTCCTCCTCTGCTTCTAAAAGCTCCTAAACTGATGTGGTCTTCAGGTTGGGGGGGAGCCAAGGGCAAGCATTATTCTTAGACATATTTTGGGGAGACAGACTGAAGTCTTTTATGTACAGCAACCTAATGCTGCAAAAATATTTTCCTAAAAGACAAGCAGAGGGGCTTTTTTAGGTTTTACTATTGAGCGCTTTGGAGCTCTCCAATTCAAAATTGGTACCCAAGAGAAGAAGTTTATGTGAAGTTTAGGACAAGAGGAAACGGTCTCAAGTTGCACCAGGGGAGGTTCGTGTTGGATATCAGGAAGAACTTCTTCACTGTCAGAGTCGTTAGGCATTGGAACGGGCTCCCCAGGGAGGTGGTGGAGTCACCATCCCTGGAGGTGTTCAGAAAACGTTTAGATGTGGTGCTTCGAGACATGGTTTAGTGGGTTTAGCGGGCATGGTGGCATCGGGTATATGGTTGGACTTGATGATCTTTGAGGTCTCTTCCAACCATAACGATTCTATGATTCTATGAAAGACCTACATAATACAGATAATTTTTAAATGCTTAACATCATTTTCACAGAAAAATCCTGTGGAAAATGGATTTCCTCTGTGAATCCCTGTGGCTATAATAATGATGTTACTTTGGGCAAAAATGACATAATTTAATCCTGCTTAATGCTTAGTTTCTGAAATAACAGGTGACAAAGGAAATGCAAATTACTACATTTCTCATTTTAGCAAGCTAGGATATGTCCAAATGTAACTGTTGACAAGTAAAATTAATTATTACATGCCTTGCTCTGGTATTCGGTAGAGCTTAATGTAGTGTTGCACAAAAATGTAATGGAAACCTAGAACTCCAACAATAGATTGTCAGTCTGAATATAGGGGGTTTTTTGTTTAGTTTTTGACCATTTAATGAGTTATGTCCTTTTCCCATTAAGTGTTTAAAACCGTAATGAAAGTGTATTCTTTGTTAAAAATGAAAGCTGCAACTTTTTTTCTAAGCCAGTTTGTGGTTCTTCATTGGCTTTTCAGAAGTCTGTCCGAATATTTAGCTTGCTGCTTCTACCCCCCTCACTGTTTTTAGCCCTGTGTTTGACAGGGGTCTAGTATGACGTTCGGACACCGGTTTGTCTTCTGTGAGCAAGCAGCAGTGACTGGGCGTCTGCGTGTGATGCTGCTGTCTTT
Organism: Cariama cristata; assembly: GCF_000690535.1. Lineage (NCBI taxonomy): Eukaryota > Metazoa > Chordata > Aves > Cariamiformes > Cariamidae > Cariama > Cariama cristata. Next base: position 15,006 of record NW_009631627.1, on the reverse strand, counting down.
CACGATGGTTTGGTTTGGCTTTGCTGCTTGAATGTTGTCTTCCCTTTAACCTTCCTTTGAAATTGATGGACTAGGTAATCTTTTTTTTAGGAAAGGAGCAGGTGAGATGTGTGGATAATCTTATTTTTTACCAATACCTCAAAGTTGACCTTATAAACTGTCTTGACTGCGTTGCTCAAGGAAACTGTTTTGCTTGATAAAATGTCACTCTAGTGAAACTAAACACTTTTGATGGGCCCCAGCCATACCTACTGGGATGCTATCGCTTCACGGGGAAATTGTGGGGATGGTCGTCCGTAATACTGCAGTGGACCGCTTTTCGCTTCCCCCGGATCAGAAGTGCTCCACTGACTACAGGATGAGTAACATGGCTCTAATATATTCCCGCTAGCTTGTGTTAAAAGCCTGTCAAAACATATACTGAGTTTTTATTTTTCTTCAGCGTTCCTTACAGGAACCCTTTGCTGGGTGTTTGGGTTACATGATGTCTGGCAGGGGAGCCCTGAGCCCTTTGGAACAAGGGGAATACCGTTTTATTTCCTATCATAAGGACTGTCTGGAGCGCAGAAATGGGTACAGTACATAACTGTGTGGGCACATTGGGTCTGTTCGTAGTGCCTGTGCTCTTCTGTTCTCCAGCCGGTTTTCTCCGTAGAGGCTTGGAAAGCAGAACTGGTATGCAATAAATACACCAAGTCTTCAGTTTGTGCTTTCCTCAAAGCTGCAGGGAAATCAATATATTGGGGATGCTGTCTAGAGTTTGTTGCCAGAAGTATTGTTCCCTTTAGTGCTCTGTGTAGCGTGTGTGTGTGTATGCTGGTTCTTAGCCACGCAGAGGTATGGGGAGGACCCGTAGTGCCTGTCACTGATATGAGGCTTTAGGGGAAAGGAAAGATTAAGTGCAGATATATGTGCTGAGTGGCTTTAATAGGTGAAGAGTTCAAGCTCCCTGTCAAGCTGTCGAGGAACCATGCAGCCTGGTGAACTTGGCGATAAGCGTTCCTGTTGATGGAGCACTTGGTTTGCACTAATGTCACTTCTTAAAAATGACACTTCTTTATCTTGCTCCCATTATAAATACTCAGGGAACATGTGTGCTGCAGTCCATGTATCTGGAACTCAGTGTCCTTCTGAAGAACAGCGGAGAGCCCTCATCTTGGTCGCTCCTTGCTGACCTCCTGGCCACTGGACGCATCCCTGGCTGGGACCTCATTTGGCACGGAGCTTGTTCTTACAAAACCTGCACGTGTCTAAGTAAAAACAAAAGCTCTGCCAAAATCTCCTGGTACCTCTGGTATGAAGCTTGAAAGTTAGCAATCCCAAGGCCTCCACAAATCTTAATCTTCTGTCCTCCATTTGTTCAACACATTCTTAGTGATCGGTGTTACAATTACCACTCTGTATAAAATGTTTTGTGTGGCTTGAATCCATATAAGGATTTCGATGTCAAAACTGCAGTGATCATCTAAGACCTTTTTCTGAAGGAGAGCTTCCATAAGAATGCTTTTGAGATTATGCGAGTTGGTTATTTTTGAAATATTGGCGCTAGAGCTACTTGCTCTGAATTCCTCTTTCCCCTTTATAGAGAGGCTGAAACTAGTTCTGATTCTAACAACAAAACAAAAACCATCTCCCCCTCAAACTACTTATTAGAGACAACTTGGAAAAACAACAACGTCTCTAAATATATTGGACATGAAACCTTATTTGAATCTCCAACTTGAAAAGAAAAATGTTTAGTGTCAGAATTTTGCTTGAAATTTACCCTGGAAACTACATCGATATGTGGAGTAATGCTGTCACTGGCCATGTCGGGTCTAGCAGTTGAGTAAACTGTAGTAGTTTGGATAGTTCTTGTTAAGAAATCTTCTCTAAACATTTATTTCATTGTATTTATTAAAAAACTAGGAAGTCCTTCCTACTACAGCATAACGATATTTTTATAAAAGCAGTTAAGTGTAGATTCAATTGAGCTTCACCACACAGTTAAGAAACGGGGTGCTTTGGGTTTTTAACGTAGTTGTACTGCTTTTGGGAGATAAAAGCTGTGGTCACCGTCCGCTTTCCATACCCTCTGATAAGGACAAATGCTCTTCCTTTCAGAGTCTGCTGGATGTGTTCTGAGCCGTTATGCTCGTTGTTACTGCTGGAGTGAAACAGGAAAATAGCTTCAGAGGTCTCCGAGGTCTCTTCCAGCCTGGGCTGTGCTGTAGTTCTTGTCCTGCTGTGTCCTTGGTGGTTTGCCTGGTCTGTCTGTAGTCACTGCATTGCAAAATTGTTTGTACGGAAGACAATATCATGTTGGTCATCATGGCCCCAAATCCTCCTGGCAGCTTATATTTTTCCAGGCAGTTGGTAGGATTGGAAAACTAATGGAGTTGAGACAAAGGAAAAACAAGCTTACCCTACTAAAAGGGACTCTTCAGCTGCTGTCGTAGCTTCTGAGATGTAGCCAGTTCGTGCCAAATAATTATATGCTCTCAGCTGGAAAGAAGCTGCTTGGTTCCCTCTAGCAGAATATAAAATTAATTGCCTGTGATTGTCTGCTCAGCCCTACTTGAATATCCTGTTTGGGAGTTTTTTTGAACTGTCGAAAGGTTGAAGTCAAGGCCAGTGATGAGCTCCTCTGCTTTGTGAGCAACTTGAGTGGAGAATTTTCCGGCCGAGCCGCGGTGGCACTCTGCAGTCCTGGAGCTCACCAGGCCAGGCTTGGCAGAAAGGGACTTGCACGGCTCCTTCTGCCCTGGATTTCTGCTGTGCATCTCCTGTTCCTCTGCTGGACCTGAGCTGGCCCTGGAGCTTTAAGCTCCATCCTTTGGTACGAGACCAGCAGCCCCTCTCCATGCATGTGACAAACTCCAATGCGTAATGATGTCCCACGTGCGAGGAAGTCGAGTTTAAATCTGTAACAAATACATATATATACACTTACCCCCTTTTTCTTTTTTTTCCTCTCTCCAGTGCCTGGCAAGTGTTTTGTCAAGTTCAGCCTTGCAGAAAGCACCGGCTTGGGCTGTAGGATAGAAATGTTACTTAATGGGAGTTGTTGCTTGTGGTATCTCTGCTTCAGTGTGCATGTGACAGCCGTATCCGAAAAGGGGATCGAAGTGCCTGTTTGTTTAAAGACTGTGTTTGTACTCCTGGCAAAGGTAGCCCTGGTTGGAGAGAGGCTGGTGTTGCAGGCAATTACTGATTGCAATGGCCCACTAGTTTTAAACTAATGTAAACTCTGCCTCCTGTAGCGAAAGATCTTCACAGCGTTGCCAACCACAAGATCTAACCCTGCCCCAACCAACAGAATGAAGGTTAAAACAGGAATATAAGGCCCTTGGTAAGTCTCTGGTAATCCCTCATGTTCAGAGAAAACACAGTGCACATCCCAAAACTGTAAATATAAGACTACTGGTATAAAGGGATGGAGCTGCCAAAATAAATGCACTGCAGGAGATCTAGAGAGAGGATTAAGTGTTAGTGCTTTGGGCACCTTTAGGTGTGATGCTTTAGGTAACTGCCAAGTGAACTACAACTGCTTAAATAAGAAAACAAGTACCTTAATCTAATCTTAATTGGATGTATTAGTTTTTTTTTTTTCCCTCCTTGACTGTGAGGTGACTTGTCTGTGAGGATGCTAGTGTGGAAGGTATCTGAATATCATTAGGACTTCTGACACATCCAGTCTTCCTTGCTTTGGAGTAATTAATTTCCCTTTCCTTTGAGATAAGAGCGAAGCAGAAGAGAAGACAGGCAGTGGGAGACCTGAGGTTTGATAAAATAGCAGTGTAGTTGTATTCGATGTTGTCTTTAGGTGTTTGAGCTTGAAGTCTTTTTCAAGATGTTATGTACTCTTTCTTCCCATTGTAGCCGGAGGGCTGCAAGACTTGGAAATGAATGCAGTGCCTCTTCCATAAAGCCTCAGAAACACTTGGATGATTAAGAAAACAAATGTTAGAAGACCTACCAAAACCCACTCTTGCTTTCCCTTGGGACAAATTCAGCTTAACATAAACTCCCAGTAGAGGGAATCCTTTTTTCTGAGCTGATAACCATGGTGACAAAGGTGCTTGCAAGTCTACAGTCTTCATTTCAAAATAGAAAGTGTGTGTGTATATATATATACACACACACACAGAGCATTCTGAATGGTAATTTGCCTGGGATTTGGGGCCCTTCTTGTAAAAAAAAAAAAAAAAAAAAAAAAAAAAAAGTGAATGTTTACCAAATAATAAAAAAAAAGGCAAGAAAAAAACCTGTTGATTAAATGGTATCCGATAGAGGAAATAACATTATTAATGGTTCAGATATATCCAAAGGGTTTTATTAACTCTGATTTCTCCTCTTTGCCGAGCAGAAGGCTTTTTCCTTTCTAGGCGAGCCTGGAGCATTGTTTCTGTGTAACTTGGGCTTTCCCTTTCAGTAGTGTGTCATAATCATCCCTGTGCTTTTGTAGGCATGACTAATCTTGCAACTTGAGCTTCTCTTTCCTGGAGGAAAAACCACTTGAAGATGAGATTTAATTCAGTTCTGCAGCATCCAGTTCCTGTTGCGTATAGCAAGAGGTTTTTTTGTGTCTTATGGCAGCTGGTCATCTAAGTACTTGCCTCTAATGAGCTGCTTGGTGAAAGGTAACTTTGAATTGATTTTGAGTGAGGATTTAAACTGTGGTGTCAGAATAGGAATTTAAGCCTCTGGAATTTTCAGTGATACTAAGCCTTATGTAATTCTTCAGTTAAGGTGCTCTAAACCAAAATGGCCCTGATTTGATTTAGCTTTCTTGCTTCTGTCCCCATGTAGAAAACCCTTGGTTACCAATTTTTTTTTCCAGTCACCCTTATCTGACTGTCAGAGATTTTACCAGCTGCAATGTACTTGCTATGGGGTTGTGGAGCTAAATACTGCCTTACTCCACAGGCTCGGATACTGAGGTTTTTATACAGACACTGCACTGTCTATTAGAAGCTTAATTGATGGCTGAGCTTTGAATTAAAAAGACATCCGCATATAATTTTTCTTACTGTGGGAAGGCTCTTGCCAGCTATTATGAATAGCCTGAAAAGACATACATGCTTTAGGTAGTAATCCAGAGCATCGACTAGCTGGTAAGCCACGCCTTAGTAAGCCACCCTCCTCGGGCTCTTATGTAGGTTACATCTTCTGATTTTTGCGCCCTTTATCCCTTTGCATGTTAGCACGCGAGGGAGGGAGATGGGGAGCTAATGAGGCTTTATACTCGAGGAAGTCGAATATCTAGTCGTCACTGGCTTGCGGCACTACCTGTCTCTTAAGGGACTTTATTGGAGAAAAAAAAAAAGTCTAACATGGTCCAGTCATTTCTGTTGTTGCTTAGGGCTCTTAATGAAGCAGCAAGCTGTTGCTGAACGAGTCCCTTCCTGGCTAGGATGGATGCTTGTGACTGTCGACAAACAGAGCAGTGGGGTGGCTGTTCAGAAGCGCCGTGCTGGAGCAAGGTTTATTGCCAGGTCAATAAACAAGTAATACTTAGTTGTGATATCACCCTGCTGCTTGCTTTTCTTTTGGTTGTCACTTTCTATGTTTCTTGAGTTAAAGGTATGTTAATAATGACTTTCACTTCATTCCTTCACAAGGAAATTCTCCTGGGCTGGTGTTTAAGTCATCTGAAGTGGTTTATTCCATGTAAATTACTATACAAGTTGGTGATAATATGCATGTGCTCAGGTAGCAGGATGGGAGCCAAAGCTGATAGTACTAGTTACTTGGAAAATCCTGTAGTCCTATTTACATGGGAATACTTTGGCAAGTGGAAAACACTCGTGTTCATAACTACATACAGTAAAATGTACAGTTAGTTGTCTTCAATATGCACATATCAATAACTGTCAAACATTTTAATCTGTTTCCCTCGCCATAACAGCAGGAACAGAAACCTCTCAATTGTTTGAGCTGTGCTAGTGTGCCTTAGTTTTAATAGCAATCTTTATTGTTTCTCTATAGCTGTGGCAAATAATAACTACTGCATTGAAGTAAATACTGGTCTCTTTGGTCTCTATACTGCAACAAGAGTTGTCTTTGCTGTATTGAAAATGGGGATTAGTCATATTCAAGGATTGAGGCTGGTTTGTTTAGCTCTTATATGGTCCCTTCATAAGCAAAAATTTGCCAAGGAATGGTTTTTGCAGCAGGTGAGTAAGTAGGATGGAGTTAAGACACCTGCTAGCCAGATGCTACGAGGGGTTCCTCTGAGGAACCGTCCATCCATCCCTTAAGTGTTGGATTTCTGGAGAATGGTTGCAGTTTTGGGAAGAGGCTGCTGTGGGTGACATGTGCTCTTCTCCCAGTCCCAATCGTTGATGTTCTTGTCCCTCTGATGATTTTCCCACTCTTTTCCCCTGACCTGTGTTCCCATGGCCTTTGTGTTAGATGTGATAATAATGATGCCTTTCTTCCTCTCTCCTTCCAGGTCATCACTACTTCTCTGGTGTGATGCCTTCTAGTTTCTGTTGACACTGTAACCTAGTCTAATCTTACTGAAAAATCTTAACGTTGCTGTGCTTACAGCTTTCTAAACAAGATGGAAATATCCATATGACCCGATGACTGCCAAGTCATTTGATAGTGTGCTGTTAAGTTGGGTAATAAGCCCTTGTGTATGGTAGGTTTGTTTAGACAAGCAGAGCTCCTGTCAATGCTGAAGAGTGGGGAAGTTTCTAGTTTCATGCTGCTTCTGAATTTAAATAAATGGTTCTGCTGAGGAAGGGTTTTAAGGAGAGAAACAAGGTCAATATTTCTAGTAGAATTCTCTAAGTCATCATGCATTTCGGCATCTTGAAAGTAGGAGTCAATCATGCAACACTACTCTAATTTGAAGTGATGAAGAATCCTTGAGTGTCACCTGGGATGAGAGTTACCACCTTAATGATGCTCTGGTATCAACAGTAAATATCTTTGATTTTTAAGGGAGACTCGTGAATTGAGACTTTGAACTTCACTGGCTGCCTTGAAAGCCTTGCTGTAATACACCAGGTCGGGATATTTCCAGGAACATGTAGAAACAGCTGTCTGATTACATCTCTTCAGTTTGTCCTTGGCAGATCTGAACCTTGATGGCATGCCCTGCTTGCTTTGTCCAAGCAACATTGCTTGGGCTCGGCATTGCGGCATGAGTGCGGGTTTGGCCCATCAAGAAGAAACCTGTGTGGTTTGGGAGTAGCCCTAACCCTCTACCCTTTTTCTCAGATGTAACTCTACAGTCTCTTAAGATTTTTATTTATCTTGCTCCTTGGCAAGTGCCTTAATCCAGAGATACTTTTACTTAGCCTTTGGATATTACAGCTATTGTGCTACACTGTAAATTCTTGTTCAGCCTGTAACCACTGTTTCCATCCTTCTGTTTCCCTGTATGATTACTCTCTTGATTAGAGAGCAAGGATGTGTTGCTTCTTTGGAGAAAGTGTTTATCTTTGCAAGAGATGGCACTTCTGTTTCCTTTCTCTCCGTGTAATTGTTGGTGTATCTTGTGTTTGTGAGAGGTGGCAGCTATTTCAAGCGCTGCTTTCTGCTTTTGTTGTTTATTCCTCCCTCCCCCCATATGGTAATATTTCCCAGTTCAGACTTAAATAATTTCAAGGCTTGGAACATTGAGGTAAGTGATGAGGACTCAGACAGGATTCCCAAAAAGTTGAGAATATTCTTATTCCTGTTTGGTGACCAGAGGTAAGTAACCTTATTCTCTTCTGCTGGAGACAGAAAGGAATTTTGTTCAGCTCGTAACATGCTGTAAGTAACCTTATTCTCTTCTGCTGGAGAGAGAAAGGAATTTTGTTCAACTCGTAACATACACTTTTCTAAATTGAGTGTATATATAATCCATACTTGGAGAAAAGTCTTTATTTTTTAGTTTTGTAATCTAACAAGATTCTGCAGTCATTTTGGCCTTGCATGCACAGATTAAAAGGGTGGGAAAGGCTTTTTACATTCTTTGAGCTTTGCCCAGTCCTTCTGCTATGAAGTTGTTTTCTTTTTTTTTTTCCCTCAGATGACTTATGATGAACAGTACTTCAGAGATGATAGCTGATTCTTTATGTCTCTAGACTTTGCTTTTGGCTGACACAGGAGATCTGTTATCCTTTGGAAGCTTGTCGTCTTCTTGCAGGGAAAGGGTGGGGATCAGAAGCAATATTGCCAAGGCCTTGTTTATTACTGGGTTATTGGTGGAAAGTCAGAGGTTCTGCAGAAGAATTGAACTGATAAGCCTCTACCCGTTTAAATAAATGAGTGTGCTGAACTTGCCAGTATAGCACTGGGGAACTGTTTCTTCAGCTGTGCATCCTTTGGCGCACATCTAGAGAACGTTTCTGTTTCATCTCTTGAACTGCTTTCCAGAGACTCCACTGATTTTTGTGAATACTGCACTTTCTTGCGGCTTTTAAGTTCTTCTACAATGCTGCACATAGTAACTATTTTTAGTCAAGCTTCACGATTTTGGAAATCTTGGCTTAAAATCATCTGGCAAAAGATCAAAGGAGGAGAGTTGAGAGCAAGAAATTTTGGTTGTTCAGATAATGTATCTATAAAAAGATCTGTTGATGACTAAGGCACTGTGCGGGCAGGAGTGTCGGAGGCTTGTCGTGGTGCTGGGGGTGCCACGGGTTGTGCAAGGAGTAGTAGATGGTATTGCCTGGGCACTGCCCCACGCCTATTGCTGCATCAGCAGATGTGAACAAAAATTAAGATATTGTGGCATTGCTAGGAATGTGCAGTGGCTCATTTAGTGTAATGCTTCCTAAAATAAAGCATGTAACTACCTAATCCTGTGAAAAATGTCTGCAGCTGTTTAAAACAAAAATGTCTATTAAAAAATGAGGCAAGGTATAATGAGGTAGGAACCAAAATGTTTCACTTGGGTCAACAGGTTGTCTACAAACTTGCTCCCTATTTGTATAAAAATAATGGTGGTACAGGTTTGCTACATACCCTGAGGCTTTGATTGCGTTGACTAACTGTAATAATCAATTGCACCCTGAGAGCCATGATTTGTGATGCAGAATGCTGAGGAACAAATAGTAGTATACTGTGAGTTAGTATTCTGTTAAAGGTCTGTTAGGACATTTAGCTGCGTAGCAAATGGAGACCTTAATGTATCTAGTTCCTTTGCCAGGCTCTCCACGCAGTGAGAAAATGGACCGACTGTAGAAATGCCTTCAGTGTATCGGTTATGTTGTCTCTTGCTTTCAGAGTTTGTGGTTAAGAAACAGGTTGGCATACTGGAGTGAAAAAGGTATTTAAAAACAAACTAACAAAAAACCACCATAACAAACCATGTTCCAGCTTCAGATACTGCATCCAGGACTTCAAATCCAGGTTAGCGGCTATTTGCATTGCCTCCAAGCTACAGTTTTGATTGCCTTTGGCTCCTGAAGTGATATGCCATGTGAGAAACGCAGGAGAGTCTAATAGTTGGTATAAAGTCCAGTTGTGATACCAGTTGTGTCTTCTGTAATGCATCTTGCTATTTCATCATCTCTACTGCTTTGAAACAAGCATATACTGGAAGAATACTTCTGGGGACAAATCTAGATGTCATCTCTTATTCCTGAGAGACAAGAAGAAAGCCTTTTTCTGGGGTGTGGGGGGAAATCTAATTAGCTGGGGTCTTGGATACCTGAATTGTTTTGGAATAAATTTGTTGCACTTGAAAATGCAGGTTAGTTGAGATGCTAAGACTGCCTGAAATGGAGATCTAAAACTTCTGGAATCTGAGAGGAAAAACTGAGGTGAATTGTTTTTCATGGTGGTGTCCTAAAAATCGTGGGGTTTAGCAAATTTTGTTTTGATATCATACTGGTTTGGGTGTTTTTTTAACATTTTGGACTATACACTGCTACCCGGAACAGCTGAGGCTATAAAGAATCATTTAAAAGAAAAATTGAGGACTTGGGGGCTCTACCATGAAAGTAGGAGGAAACAAGTAACCTGAGCATTACTTATTAAAAAAGCTGTAGTCTTGTTTAAAAATTCAGCGATGCTTTTTTTTTTAATTTTTAATGGTATCCGATGGAGGTTAACCAAACAGAAAACTGCTCTCTTGCCATGCCCTTCCTATGATGTCAGTAACCTGACAAAAAAAACCTGTAGTCTTTTTTTCTCCCTCTTCTAAAACAAAGCCTTGTGGAGGGAGTGTTTTAGCTGTGTGCCATAAATGCTGCTAAGGCTGGCTTTGTGCGTTAGGTTCTTGGCTCTGCGTGGCTTGAGGATACCTAGCGAGGCTACTTTGGTCACGGAAATTGTGCTGCTGGAAGCCTGCCTACTCGCTGTTTTGGCTGTTTCTCCTAGATGACAGAGTAGGAAAATGCTTAGTGTTAAAAGTGTCGTTAATAAAGAAGAGGTTGTCAGTAAAAAAAAAAAAGGGATGCCGTGCTGTACCTGTCTAGCAGTTCACTTGTCTTGCCCATCAATGCACTGGTGGCAAGACGCCTTTCTCGCCATTTGAGCAGAGGGGGGTGTGTATGTACCCCCCTGAGCTCGCTGCGCAGAGGGACCCAATGCAAACGCCGCCGCACTTGCGCTTTGGGCATGCTGTTGAATTGATGGAAGGGGCTCTGTGGCAACGTGAGGGTTTCTGCTTGCATACCAGACAGCACGCAAGACTACTGTGGCTTAGAACAGGGTCAAGCTATTGATTTCATATGTTCGAGCTGTTAAATACTTATGCTAACTAATATTTAGCTCATGAAAACATCCTGCAGTAATCCTCTGTCTCCCCTGAGGCTGTGGAGTAGCAAGCCTAGAAGAGCAGTAGCTGTAACTTCATGTGTAACTGGCTCGTGAATTCTTCAAAGGCATGTTGTCCTCCTTCCCCTGAAAAAAAGCTTCAGCTTTCTTTATCTACGGCCAAAAATTACTCTCTGCAGATTTATTAGTGGGCAAAGATTTCTTTTAGACAAAGGTACATAAAACTGGACGTAGTAAAAACCAAGATGCAAGCAGTTCTGCTAACAGTGGAAGTGACAGGCTCTGCTTTCTAAAATGTCCGCTATCTTTTTTTTTTTTGCATAATAGTTTGCATACTAAGTTCTTTTTGCATGTCCTTAACTATAAATCCTAATAGTAATGATGATAAGGTAAAGTTAAGATTTACTAGGACTTGATTCTGCAAAGTGAGTAAGGCTGTATGTGAGAAGAGCAGTTTCTATAGTGTATCTATACTGGTGGGATGCTTACCTAAGTGACCTGGGTTTGAGTCTCCCTTCACAGAACTGCGTAGGCATTTTGCATTATTTATTGAAGAAAATGCGTAATCAGGCCTGTTTTTTCTATTTCTGTCTTAAAGCAACGACACCGCCGCAGTAAGGGTAACCTTTCAGAGCTCCAAATGCAAAATGAAATGCTAGTCCTGTTTCCAAATCTGTTTATTCTAAGTCTTGTTACGTGCAGTTTATTTCTCCAAACCCCAGGGTTCACAAATCACATAGGGAGATATTTCTGTCTCTTAAAACATTAGTTTCCTACTTCAGTGGCTGCAGTGAAAGTGATTAAAGCGTGACACGACTCTCCTCCTTAAAGACATACCGTGTGAGGATGGCACTAATGCTACTTGTCATCTGATTTATACTTTCCTTCATTTACGAGGTTGACAGGAACAGCTTACCTGAAGCGAGCTCCATCAAGTGTATTTAGAATATATTGGAATTTACTATAACTTTAAACTGTAGGCTCTTCAGGACGGGGGTTTTTATCCTGTACAGCCCAGAATACAACGGATCGGGTAACCTCTCCTGGTTGCTATGAGAGGAGACGGAAAGCCTCACTTCTTTATAAGCTGCTTAGATAAAAGAGAAAGCTGATGGGCTAACTGCCACCTTTATCTTTTGCCATATGCTGCTACTCTGGAGTGTTAGTTGCTATTGGCACTTACTCTCTTTAAATGACTGTCTCTGGAGAAGTCTCTTCATACTCCGAAGGATGTGGCTAGCTGAGACAAACAGCTTCAAATGAACCCTTGCAGAGGGAGAAGGTGACTGTAATAGGAGATTAAATAAAATATGTTAAAAGAAAAATCATTATTTGACTGGGCAGGCAGCTGCCCAGCATAGAAATTTGGCGTCTAGTATCTTTGACCCTATAGGAGTTTGTCTTGGACCGTGGCTGGCTTTTCCATGCTAGCGGTGTGCCTGAAGAGCGATGGGCGAGTCATTCTGGAGTTGGGAATGCCTTCTGAGGGAAACGTTTTTAATGGTACTGGATGGTTTTCAACTTGACTTTCAGTATTCAGCTGAGCCACTGGGGAGCTGAAGAATATAGTGTGGAAAGGACTTGGAATGCTTTCCAAGCTTTAATGAAAAGAAAACTAAAATGGCAGTTTTGCTGACGCTGCCTCATAATGTGAGACCGTTAGAGTGAGCAAACAGTCTAAGAAAGCAAGCCGGAGAAAGAGCTTTTGCTCACCTAATGACCGATCTTGCCTAGGAGCAGACGGCAATATATAATGTGTTTTTGCAGTTTACGGTCTGTAATGTATACACGCATTGCTGCGTATATGTGAAGGTATGGATCCTCGTGTCCCGTGGCTGGCGTGAAGAAGGGAAGAGTACAGCAGAAGGGAATAACCTTTACTCTGCCCAATGCTGTTTCATGTCCCAAACATAACAGGACGTGTGTGCGTAGCCTGCTGCTGCTCTCCTGGATAGCACAGGTATTACTAAAACAGGGAAACAAGTTCACAAAAGATTATTTTTCATCTGCTTGTGTCATCTTAGACTGAGCCTGAAGGCACGAAATGTTTGGAGCTGTTGAAAATGCAGTCAAGCACTCTTCAAATTCATCAGCAAGTGTTTGTGATGATAACTTGTTGCCATAAAGGAATTTCCGCTGTCCTTTCAGAGATTCATTTTTTTGGTGCATAACTAGTGGAAATAAGATAGTGGCTAGATTCTTGCTGGCAGGTTTAACTGCACAATTAGACGCTACGTCTCCCCAAAAATAATATCCGAGTAAGATGAGCAATCATAAAATCCCTTGGCTTTAGGGGCACAGTCATGCAATGTGTGGGCGTTCTTATTTTCCATGTATTTTAATAAGCATTGAGGAGACTCAGTGTTTTCCAGGGTTGAAGTGCATCTCCACCAGAGTTGAGACCATCTTCTCAAGCTTTCCAGGGGTTACTTGACGCTGAATGGTTTTCCTCTTGGTCTGACAGCCTCACAAAAAGCAATAGCTTTCCCATAGAAGAGAGGAAAGAAACAGTAGCCACGGGGCACTGGGACTCCACCGAGCTGCTGATGGCTCAGACATAACTGCCCAATTTGTGGGAATTGTGGCAATGATGAACAAGTAGATGACATAAGAGTCATTCTTATAGTGGCTTACTTGAATATTTTCTTTGTGCTAGTACAAGGACTGAAAACTGTTGATTTACTGTTTCACCTGGAAGTCGACATTCCTGTACCAGCTGGAAAAAAATTGCCTTATAATTTGGATCTTTGTAAAAGACCTGAAGATGCTGACTACATTGTAGCCAGCATAATGGATCATATCATATGTTGTGAAGCTACCCTACATAAATGCGTGAAAAGAGAATTTTATTTTCTGAAAATCATCCCTTGGGTATCAGATGATGGGGGAATTAAGTTGAGATGGTTTTAATGTGAACGTACCATGTTAGTCAAGTATGCTGCTAAAAATTGTCTACAAACTTACACTAAAATAATTCAGGATACGTTCTTGTGGTACTCGCTCTACACGGCTTGTTTTATAAATATCTCGAAAGCCGTTGTTTCGGCACTGCTGTGAGTGCCTGTCTCGCAGTACGTGGGGTTGATCTGAAGAGCAGTAGGTCCCGGGGTGCTGCGAGAGGTTTCCAGTGCAGCGATGGGAAGTGTGCTGGCACAGTCTGCGGTGAGGCTAACGCAGCCTGCACGGAGCAGATGCGTAACGGGCTTTCAGAGCAGATCTAATGGAAACCGCTTCTGGTGTGTGTGTGCGAGTCATTCAGAGCATGTGAAGTGGATGGACTGTCCCTTCCTAGAAGAATAAAAGCAGCATGGTATGGACAACTGTGGATGTACACAAGAGGAAAGCTGCAGAACATAGTTGATTTTTTTTTTAATTATTTTTTTCCCCCCCTCTCTCTTCCCTGGAGCTGATCCTTCAAATCTGGCTGAGATGAGAGACTACAGCTATAAAACAGGCTTCTTTTTTCTCCTCTTTGAGTATATTATCATCTTTTAGCTGCGTATTTGTTAGGCCGTCTTTAAGTGAACTCAAAATTTCATATGGATATAGTTACTTTCCTGATGCAAGTCACTAGTATTAAACTAGCCCTTTCTATGGAGGGCTGGAAATGTCTATAAGGTGATTTGAGAGGCACTGAAAATGGTTTCACTTACAATATCGATGTAAGACAGCTTACAGCAGCTGGCATTCATTTGTGTGAAATGCCTCTGGTTTGACGTACGTGCGTGTTGGGAAGTCAAGTTGAAGAGTCTCCTGCAAAAGAGACTGCAAAATAAAAGCTCTCTGTAATGATGGATGTAAAAGGCGTCCTTCAATCAAGCTTTAGGGAAGTGTCGTCCAAATTAGCTTACAATTTGGTTAACAAGAAGGTTTAGTTACCTAGAATACTTAACCATGTGGAGATCTATTTGGACAGATTTCTCTTGTAAATATTTCCAAAGAAATTGATGCTTTTGTTCTTCCCTTTTAGCTGTATGGCAGAATACTATCTTCTTTTTCACAGCTATTGGTTAAAATATTTTGCTATCTTTGATATTCCATGCAAAGCTGTAGTAAAAAGATGCTAGAAATACCACTTTAAAAAAACAGTTTGTTCCTTGTTTTTTCTGAACTGCCTACTCTGGAAAATTTCACATCAGAGCTATAGCTGACTGGGATTTGATTGAAAGAATAGAGGCAGCTCCAGGCAATAGTTAGGCACCATCTAAGGAGTAATGAAAAGACCAGCAGTTTATCATCCTCAGCGATATCCCATAGTCATCTTGTTCCTGTTATCCTGATTACCTGACCTTTAACCGA
>NW_009631626.1:0-11619 GCF_000690535.1 Cariama cristata | reverse complement strand
TGTAATATTAACAATATAATTATATAATATAATATAATATAAGGTAATACGTATAATAATAGTGTAATTATAATAATATGTGTAATAGACCTATAACTTCAGACATTCTGACTGTTGGTTTACACTACTTTTCTTTTTCTGCCTGGTAAAGTTAATGAATAGCAAGTATTACATTTTTGACCAGTAACATTTTATAATGTTGCAAAAAGGTGTTTCTCAAAATAACCTTTTTCTATAAAGGTCTTTTCTTCCTCTGTCTTCAAGCTCCTTAAAAAAAGAAAAAAAAAATTAAGTTCTGCACCTTTTTCCTTTTACGTTTTCCAGACCAGTAAATAATGTGATGAGAATAAGTCAAAATTTGGAGCACTTTGTCCTATGCTATTTACTTTTTTTTTCTTGATTTTTCCTTTTGTCTACTGCATAATTTCACATCGTCTCTTCAATATGGGAAAAGCTATGAAAGATAATATTTTGAGCATGAAAAGTACAGGAAAAAATCTGAGAAGTTAGTTCTAGCATAGCTGTCAGTAACTGTGGCCCACAGTATTGTGTAAAAATCTGAAAACTTACAGTTAGCTTGAAATTAAAATTAAAACTTAAGAATAGACTTCACCTCTCTTATGTACTGAAATCTGGAAATAGTTCTGTTTTCTAGCTCTACTTTTAGCCCTTGTATTTTAACCCAGTCAACTTCCGACCCTTTTTTGCCTCCAGACATTTTCTTCACCACTTGAATTACAATAAGAGTGAGGTTTTTTTCCCTTCAGTAAAACTGCTGAATAAGCAGCTGCTTCAGGGATACCAAATAAGGATCACTACAGAGATATAGCTTATAGACAGCCTTAAATTTTTAATAGCAAATTCTCATTTTTTTATAGTTTGAAAACTAAAACTGCATTCAGAATATTTTATACTGCCAGACGTCTATTAGAAAATTATGAGTATCAGTTGTTTTCAGCAGTTTTCTTAGATTCTGAATACCAGTTGTTTTCAATAATTTTCTTAGAAGGCTGTTTGTTTCCCTTTTGAAATAAAAACCTGTGTCATTGATTGAAAATCTAAAAAGAAAAATAAGCTATTGCTAAGACAACTATTTCACATCAGTGGCTGATAATGGTAATAGCCTAAGCAATATTTTCTGGCCTGCTCCATTTAATGTGATCTGAAAATACCATCTTAAAAAACCCCAACATTTTAAAACTTATAATTATTTTTCAGAGAACTTTTTCTCTCTATTCCACATCCAACTTTAATGGTGAGTTCAATATGGGGAGACAGCATGGCATAAAACAGAAGAGAATTTGATTTCAAATGAAAAGACTCCATAAAATCGCAGAATTTAGTAAAGACACATCTTATTTAAAACAAAAAAAAATGTACTTTTAAGGTTGCTAGATATAGGCAAAAGTTCTGTTTTTCTTTCGTTTTTCTGATTTACTATGATTAGATTCCCAACACAATATTAAGGTTCATAAATATAATGAAAAGGATACAGTTATGTTTAGCACATCTTGGGTATTTTGTGACTTCAGGTAAAAACTATTTGATTTTCAGATGATTTCAGATTCACAGTTTAGAATAAGTTAATTTCCACTTCGTAAAGCTCTCTTATATTTCAGTTTAACTGAAATTTGCTTTTCCTTGCATAATAGGTGTTATTTGCTTTTCAGACTAAAAGTAAAAGCACCTCAGCCTCCTAGTACAAGGTGAAAAATTGACCCCAGTTCATCTCTATACTGCCTATGAACAAATAGGCATCTGTCTTATTTCCTCAGTTATCTCTTCTCCAAGCTGAATGATTACAGTCTATTTTGTTGTTCTTAAAGCAGAAGCCGTTTCATATACTTGATATTTCTCATAGACTTCTTCCTAATTTCTACTTGTTCTACTGTATCTAATAGTTCTGCTGCATCCTTTCTGTGATGTCAACCTGAACTGTGCACAGGATCTAGACACTAGCATTGCATGGGCTCATGCGATAGCAGAATTAAGTTATCTTTTGTTCTATGTATCTTTCCTATTAATTCCTGGGTTTTGTTGGCTGTGTTGGGGCTTTTTTAGAACAAATGAACAATAGACCACATAACTTCAAGTCTGTTGGAGTTGTTATGGTCAGCTCACAATGCATCTGTGACATATATGGTAAATTTTATGTGTTGCTTTACTGCCCAGTCACCGAGTAAAACTGGTACGTTCCAATAGCTGGGTGTGCAAGTACTCGTTGCTTGAATTAGCTTTATCATTAGCAGTGTATGAAAAAATCCTTTACATTTTATGCTTGAATTTCAGTGACCTAAGTGACCACTATTGGCATTCTTTTAGCAGAACTCACAGCTCTTACTTTATGGGAAGAGTATAATACACATAAAAGTTAACGCAGACTTGCATGTCTTAAGGAATATAATAAATAGTTAGTGCACCCAATGCATTTGATGTCTTCTTCGTTCATTTATTACCTTTTCTATAAGTTGAGGCAACAGCTACATAGAAAATTTTGATATATTCTTATTTAAATGTTCACATAAGATGTATTTATAATAGCTAAATTACAAATTGAGGCTGCAAAGGAAGTTTCATCAGTCAAAAAAAAAAAAAAGATACTAAGTTTTGAACAAAGTGCTTCTCAATCTTCTTTTTATTGTAAGAAAAAGAGGGTTCTCTCCCCCATCTCTATTTCTTGTCCTGAAATTTCAAGTCAAATAGCTGGCTGCCCAGATTTAGGTCTCAATAATATAAGTCAGTGATACATTTACTAGCAAAACAGTTTTTCAGCATAAAGTTGAGTTTGATAGAATATTTTTGCATACAGACAGGAAAAGAAGGAAATTCTGTTGCTGAAAAAATCCGTTCATAGCTGAAAATATAATGCCTGAGAATTGTAATTCCTGAGAATTGTAATTCCTGTAATTTATCCAGAGCCAGAAACATTTTGGAAAAAAGGTAATTCTGTGTTTGCACACCTTATCTTCCTTATTGTCTATTTCCATCTCTCTTTACTGCTTGTGTGCATCCTAGAAATTTTCGTCTTCTGCATTGACATTGTGATAGCATGGCCGTCTTGTGTTTATCGATTTAGTTTGTATTACCCACACATATAAACATACAAAAGTAAGTGGGTTCTTAATCTAAAAAGTCAGGAGAGTGGGTACATGAATCTACCTGAATAAATTTAATATTCAGAACCTGAGGTGAATTCTATTATTCTGGTAGCAAAGTTTGTGTTTCAAAGAACTCACTCTCTGGTCAATGTTTCCAACCTTTACCTTTTAGAAGTAATCAGTCTTGAATAAGGGTAATTCACTACTAAAATTACTGACTAAGCATGGCAAAATCCGACCTTGTGTAATTATGGCTTCTGTCCTCTTTATTCATACTGAATTCAATTCTTTATTTAGCTTTATTCAAATCAACAATACTCTTTCTCCTTACAGTACATATGCTGAAGAGTAAGCATGATATGATCTGGACTAAACATCTAGTTTAATGACACTTCCATCAACTATTAGAGTGGTACAAATCTGACTTCCAACATATCTCAAAAAGCATGCTTATGTGTGTTGGAATGCCCCAAGAAGTCTGGGTTCCTTTTATGAGTTTCACAAACATGTCTTTTTGGGTGTTTGCGTGTTTGTTTTTTTGTTTGTTTTAGCATAGTGAAGAAGTTAAAGTTGTGCTTTAGAATAAGCAAAAGGTATTTTTAAAAACATGTTGGAATTAGCCTTAAAAAAATAGGCTTTTAAAAAGTACCTTAAGTTCATACTGCTATTGACATTCCCAGTAGCAAAGACAGGAGAAAGAAAACTGTGCAAAATCCTATTCTTTGACTGGTAAACAGTGATGGTCTGATTTACTGACCTTATTTATCTCAGCTGGAGACATAATGGAGTGACTGAAATATATATTATCAAGGTCATCTACTCTTCTTGTTGTAGGAATAACTGTTTGTCAAGTATTACTTGACAAAGTGATAGCATCTATCTCCTCCTCTACACGTTAATACAGCAGTGGCTGACAAACTATGTATGTTGCCTCTCCATCCAAGACGGAGTCTAATTGAACAGTAGTGTAACAAAAGCATCCTTAAAAAAAAAAAGACTGAAGTTTCACTAACTTCCAAAAATAGTTACAGGGTTAGTATTTCCTAGCATCTGGAGTAGCTAAAAAACATCTTTTGAATACATATGCTGTCAGATTTTTTTCCTTTCTCTCTCTTTCTCTTTGAATGTGCACACAATATCTCTCTCATGCATACACACACATACACATGCAGAAAAGTCTTGGAACAGAACTGAACTGCTGTGTTTAAAGGTCAGAAGCTTGTTGCTTTGGATCCATACTGTTGCTGTGCTGAATTGCTATACACTCACAAGAAATACTTGAGTGTTGGGTTGGGTTATTTTTTCCTCTCTGGAAAGTCTGAAATGTTGTTAGGAGGTTATTGGTTACTTTTTAACTTGGATTGAATTCTTACGGAAACGTGCTTGCACAATTTCTCTGTCCGTCCTTCCCCCAACTTCTCTCTTCTTTACATGCAAACTGTTTGGGATAAATAAGACTATTCTGAAAGCGTTCTGGAAAACTGTACTAACAGTTCAATTAGATGTTACTAGTTATTGATGAAATAGGGAAATCCATGGATTAAAAGATGAGGGTTTTTTCTACTGTGCTATTTATAGATACATTCTGGAAGTGATCTGTGGTGTTGAGCCTCCCCAACTTAAATAATAGTAATAAAAATAATCTTAAATTAAACATATTGGATTTACTCCCATCTTTCTATATTTGAAAATTCATATAAGACTAACATTGTAGAAATGTTCTTGCATGATACACTGATTTGTCATAAAAACTGCAAAACAATGTTTTTGATGGTTCTGAGAGACAGATATATTCTTGGAAGAAAAACAAAGTTTGTGTTGGTTCAATGGACATTTTTTTCTTCTACTCAAAATGTAACGTTTCTTTTTTGGACACCTATAATACAGTCCAAGGGAAAGAAGAGCTGAAATGACAGAATTGTTAACAGAGATGCTCAAATCCTAACTCAATAAGTTACACCTATAGCAGAATAGGGCTCCACAGTTCAAATCCCCCATCTGGTTGTCTAGAGAGAGAGAGCTCCAGTCTCATTATAGGTACTGGGGAGTTTTTCTTCATAGAAATATTCAGGCTGGCATGAGCTTTTTCTGGAATTAATTATTTCTGCTGGACCAAACCTTTCTTTCCAGACAATGACTCAGCTTCTGACCGTAACTTTAAACTATTTGAGAATATAATATGATTTTTTTTTTTTTCAAATATTGATGTCTAAAGTTAAAGAACTAAATCTAGGCTGAGCACATAAAAGATACAGAGAGAGAGATAACAGAAATGATATTCCAGTGAACCCCATTGAAGTGTGTGGGAATCATTCCATTCTCCTGACAAAATGTTACATTTATTTAGATGTATAGTTCTGGCTTTTTTTGTTGAAGTTCTCAACACTTCCAAGTTTCAAACATAACGGTGTACACTCTGACTGCCCTTGAAAATCAGTCTGTAATTCAATTTACATGGGATGACTTTATTTCCCACTTGGAAAAAAACACATAGTATACCTTCCTATTAGGGATTTTGTGAGTAGTGTATCTGTTGTTTTTCAAAACATTCTCCTTGCAGCCACAGTTTTCCTCAACACAGGACAATAAAATAAAAAGTAAGAGTCCTCTGTGGATATGCAGTTAGAGAAATAAGCCCGGGCAAGATTACTCAATATTTGTTTCATTAATATGTCATTTCTTTTCCATTGTTATAATTCCCACAAGCACACCCCAAATATTAAAAAGAGATGTTTAGCTTCTTTAATCTAGAGAAGAAAAATGAAGTGGTGATTTCAGCATCATCACTTCAGCCACTGCTATATATGCATAACTTCATGACCTAACACATCAGCAGTTTACACTAAGGACATATAAATAGTTACATAGTGTACACAGTGTACATTTGTATTCTAAAACTCTATTTTCAAAGTAAAGAGAATTTCCGTAGAGAATAATCTCAATTATTACCTTAAAAGAGCCCCAAAAGGTAACAATTTGCACCAAGAATCTAAAATATTCCTCATACTTTTAAGCATATAATTGTAATAAAGCAAAATAATGCTGAGAATAATTTGCTTTATGAGCATTGTAGGATGAAATGACACGCAGAGATATGTTCACAGAAGCCTTTTTACCAATTATCAGAAAGAAGCCTGGTGAAGGGTGTTAGGTGATATGATGAGAAGCTTGTTTCCATGCACACAAAGGAACAGAGAAGAGTAGTGGCTGGCAGAAAACCCAAATAATCCCCTGTTCCAGGTCCTCCCAGGCCCATCCCAGGAGTCATCACTCCACCACAGGGCCATCTCCAGACACACAAAGGAGCACAGACACAGTGGCAGGTGAGGGAACACCACCAACCCAGTCAGAGTAATGAGCGTGCTGTCCTGGCTTCTCCCAGGGCTATCCCAGGAGGGATATCAGTCCCATAGCTGGGGCACAACTCCCATCGCCATGAGTCAATGAAAGAGGCAGTTGTGATTGCCTGACAGACTGAAGGGAGATTGGACATATTACTGGATGGAGGGAGAGAACATTTCAGGATTGCAGAAGACTTATTGTGGGATGTTTAGGGGAGGAACCAAAGGCAAGGAAAGGGAGGAGTCAAGGTACTTTGGAGTAACAAATGTGGGAAAATAAGAGGGACAAGGGGATAAAAGGGGAAGGTCATATAAAAAATGTCAAATTTTAGAAAGGCAGCTGTACATCAGATAAGTAGATTTTATAGACCAAAAGACTGCATCTGTTGAGTTATCTGTGTTTGCAGGGCAAAGAAAGAAGGTGAAATAATGAAGAAATCTAAAAAAAAGAGAAAAAAATTAATCATCTGCTTCATTTGTAAAATTGGTAGGACAGCTGCCTTTCTCTTTATTGAAAAACTATTTTACTGTTCTAAGCTGCATTTTTCCTTGCCTACTTTTCAGTTTCAGTCCTACTGCAACCAATTTTTTGACTTGAAAAATAATAGCAGCTGTAGAAAGAGTTTTCAAAATTTCCAGTATGAACTGGAAGGGAAATAAATTTTGGCATTTATTTGAAACCTTTTTTTTTGCTTCCAGAGGAAAGAAAATCCTGCCGTCCCTTAGGGTTTGGGCTTATTTAAATTTTTCATCTAGCTTTAGTTTTCTATTGCATTTCATTGGATATAAGGAAAGTGTATTCCTGGCACATAGTATAGTTTCTTCTTAAAGCTGTGCTTCGTGATTTTAGTTTAGTTTAGTTTAGTTTAGTTTAGTTTTTAAATTTCAAATGTTACGTCATCCCAGAAAGGTTTAGTGTTTTATTTGTACGGAAGAAGAATTTCTTTGGAGAATAATCTATAAAAAGTCTGATTAGCACTTTTTCTTTAAAAAAGCATGGTTTTCTACAGGAATAAAGTGCTTGGAAAGATACTTTTCCAGCTTCCCAAATAACTTTTCTGGACTTCTTATTAACCTTATATGTTATTTAATCATTGTTAATGGAAATTATGAATGGCACACTGGTCAATCACCTTCTATACTCCACTGTAGTTTTTCCAGACCACAGTTCTCTTTTTTTCTCAGCTCTTAGCTTTTTCCAGAGAATATACAAATCTAAACAAAATAACTAATTTGCCAGGAAATATCTGAACAGTCTGATTCACTAATTTCAAGTTTCTCAGATCATCTTTCAGAAAACATATTATTGAGGAAAGATGGTTTTATTCTTTTCCATCTGGAAACAATAAGAAACTGTTAAGTTGGGCGGGAGGAGGATTATAGTGACTGGACTCCTAAATAGCTAGCACAATTGAACATGATAGTAAACCTGATGCTGGCTAAATGCATGAAGGCCTGCACTTTGACCTTCAAGAAGACAGCAGAGGGAATTAATGTCATTTACCTTCCCTTCTAGTCAGACAGCCCTGGGTAGACCTTTACGGACTGCTAGATGAAAAAGTGGTTAAAGATGTGTTTTCTTAGAGTGACTTTTTGATACAGTTGGATCAGAACTCTTTCTGTATTATTTTACATTAATCACCTGTCCACCGAAAATCAAAAATATAAAAGTAAAGAATGATCACTACCACTGACTGAGGACCCAAATTTATTTAGTCTCGTGGATTTAATCAGAGACAAAACGACAGGTCAGTACTCATAAGCAGCACAAGTTCCATAAGATCTGGAAAACCAGCTAGTTCAAATATAGTTACAACAGTCTAAACTCTCTATAAATTAAGCACTGTAGGTCTTGGCAGGAACAATGATTGCTCTGTATACTGGTATAACAGCTTTGCTAAATCATCACTTGGAATAGGTCCTATTTAAAAATCCAGCCAATAGAGATACTATCTAAACAAAAATATATTAACAAAGTTGAGAGAATGGTGGAAAATGAACAATCCTGTCAAATAAGACATAAAGGTAGAAGTAATAAGGGAGGTATTTATTCAGCACAAAATTACTGATGCCATGTGATAGGTATGCAACATAAGCATCCAGATCAGGATGCAAGCACCATTTAATAAGTAGATTACTGTTTAAAAAGGAATAAAAACATATGTAAACATTTTGTTATTGTAGTGTTGGAGTCCTCATAGTCTTGTGCCAATGCATTGCCCCTGGAATACCTCTGTTAATACTTTGTTGTAATGCACATATTAGGATTACATCATGTAGGCAATAAATCTGTCTGAATTTCTGCCACTGAATTTACCAAGCTAGTAACAGTGCTCAAACTTAATCTGACTCTCTTAAAAGGAAATTTGGGACTTATAAAGGGAAATAGTTCTTTTCTCCCTTGCCCCTTTCTTCCTTGAAAACTTTGAGGTAACATTTATAAGCCAGACTTATTAAAAACCTGAATGTTGGAGCAGATGCTAACCTGACTTTTATTGGATTTTGTTTTGGTGGGGAATAGAGGAATACTCATAGCTTTTACTCTGTACTTTATAATGTAGTTGCAAAGCTTTAGGTATATCCTATGAGTTTGCTTTGGTGAATGTCTAACATCTTCCTTAAGGAATTCTACCAAATTATTCTCTTGTCTGATAAAGGTATTTTCCTCATATTTGATTTTCATTTTCACTACATAATACAGAATATAGGTCAACACATGTCATACAGAGGTTGTATTTTTCAAATGTAACTCTGCATCACTGAACTGATGCAAAGTGTTAGAGCTAAGTGTTCTTGCCTCCAGTATCAGTACTATTCTGAAGTGTTTTTATCTCCTAAATGTTTGTAAGGTATTATAAAATTTGTGTCTTACACCATTACACTATATAATTTTCTGTGGTACCATCACTTCAGAATTGCAGATTTCCTCACCACAGGATAAATCAAAGGTATTTTAAAATTAAAGACATACAGACAAAAGAATGTAGAAAACTAAGGCAAAAAGTGTCAGTTCCTGAAGGTATGTCCCTGAATAGACAAATTAGTTTTGAAGTTTGCAATATGAAATAAAAAATTGTCATTAAATACTCTGTCATTGACTTGACAACTTCATGGAAAATAGACATAACAAAGAAGTACATGATCTGAGCTACTCTGTGAGAAAATAAAATAGTCGCATTTCTAAGTGGTTCTCTCAAACAACAGAAGTGTCTTTTTAATGCAATGAAGTACTGCATTTTGGTTTGTATTTCTCAGATGAGTATGCCTATTTGACCTTTGACATAAATTGATAGGGATGACACTCTTGTGACAGATTTGAAGTGCAACTTGTCAGTGGCTTTTCATTTAACAGAGAGTATCACAGAGAGCTGTGGTAGATGACAATAGTAGGTTCTTGTTATTTTTATCTTAAAATGGTAATGTTATTGTCCAACTCCATCACTTGTACTTTAAAGCTATGTCCTGTAATGTTATACGTGTAATAGGACTAATGAAAGAAACAAAGTGGTATATATAAAATGGAAGAATTTAATAAAGTAGTTCACACCAGATGGTATACTGGACTGCTTTAGCATAACTCATGTATTTACTGGAGTTAACCAATGAGAACTTAAAAGTCCAGTCTTGGTGGATGAAGGGATGAATATCCATAGATGACATGTGAGAATATAGACTAGAGGTATCTTGGCAACAGCACCTGTAATTCTAAGCAGTAGTATCACTTTCAATAGCCTTTTTCTCAGTTAAGACAAAAGGAAACAATTTTGCAAGAAAGTTTTCTTTGATATGCACACAAATCCTTAACGAGTGTTAGGAGGAGCCAAATCCAGCAGCCCAACGGAGATAAGGCTGCTGCAGCTCCATTTTCCAATCTGGAACATCATTTATAAAACAGCCATTAGCATTGCCATCAAAAGTTTTGAGGTCTTTTAGATCTTCTGGGTCCAGACCATAGCCCATAGTTCTGCATTTATGTGTTGATAAAGAGAGTAAACTGTGCATAACTTGCATAATATTTTTGGATACTTTTGGAAATTCAGATTCTGCCCTTACTGACCATTAGTATCCAAAAATGTTAGTAATGATGAATAAGAAGACAATCTGAGTTTCTTTCCTGCTTCTAAGCTGATGAGCAACTTGTGGAAAGAAAAAGAGAAGGAGGGTGTTTATTCATATGTTAATGTCCACTACTCTGGTGGATTTATAAAAAACATTTTAAGTTTTTTGTTTGCTTCTTTTCAAATTAACTAAAATATAAGGTCAAATAATCTTCGTTTTGCCGTTGTAACATTTCAGTCTTGATTTACTGAAGCGTTTTCCTTTCTCTGCTTCAGATTGCAGTGCAATAAAGGTGAGCACAAACTGCTCATTTCCTCTTGAGTAGTTCTTCAAAGCTTTTGCATTCTTTTCTCTACTTAAGATAAAGATGGAACTGTCACAATGTTTTTTCAGTCAATTATTAGTACCTTTGTTTCACCTATTTACCTTTTAACTTGCCATATGACTAAAGTATTAGGTTAATGCAATGAAATTAAGTTGATTTTGTTATTTAAGTGGCTAGTATTTATCATGTTGGCGAGGCACGCAGCAGCGACAACGATAAGTTCTGCAGCCAAGCGCTAGCTTGGGTCAGACAGGGAGGTCCCGGAGCCAGGGAAACCTGAGGAGGAGCAGCGAGACTCACCAGGAACCAGCAGCTCTATCGAGCGAGGCTGACATGTCCTAGGGGTTGCCAGGAGCAACCGCGGGAGATTTAAACAGCCCTAAGGAGTGCCAGCAACCAGGAGCACCACCAACAGGGCTGGCAAACAGGGCGTGGTGCATCAGCTATCAGGGCGTGGCGCAGCAGGTTGCGCAGCAGTTCACATGAGAGGGCGCACAGGAAGGGTGCTGAAGCTTTGCCACCTTGACCAGGGAGCACTGGTATCTACCCAGCAGAGAGCCATGGCCTCTCTAAGCTCGGCACCCACCATGGCTGAGGCAGCTGCCCAGACAGAGCTCCAGTGGGAACACGCTGCCGCCCAGGTGCCAGGCTGCAGGCTGTGCCCTACCCCTACGCCAGTACCAGATGGCAGTAGTAAGCCCAGCTGTGGGAGGTGTGCCCAGGTAGAGGAACTCTTCCGCTTACTGACAGGGCTCTGGGAGGAGGTGATGTCATGGTCCACTCAGTAATGGACTCG
>NW_009631625.1:104858-116714 GCF_000690535.1 Cariama cristata | reverse complement strand
CTTTGACCCCTTCAAAATATTTTCTGCACTTCTCGTATTACAATTGGCATCAAACGCAAAATTACTAAGGCTTTTCATTGCTCTCTTTTTTTCATTAAAAATGTCCTTAGCTGCACTGAGTTTAAAATATCACAATGCTGAAAGAAACCAAAAATTTCTTAGTCATAGCAGTCTGAATGACAGAGTGTTAACACCTTTATAAAACAGGAAATGAACACAACACTGAATTGCACATAGTTTTTACGGTAGATTTGACTAAAGAATCATCGTTCATTAAGCTAGTTTTATAGGAGAAGTGTCTCCACAATTTGAAATGTAATTATAAAGTTGACAGGACATATATTTGTAGTACCCATCACTGCAACTCATGTTGACTTTTGGATTTTTTTTGTTGATGTTTGCTTTTCGTATGCTCTGGTTAAAAACTATAATGTCATTAGTTGCTGGATGTTTTTGCATCACATTCACTAGGTTCACAATCTTCTCATTTTATCTTTGCACATCATCACAGGCATTTTACAGTAGTATGACAATAAAACATGCATGCAGTCAATGCTTTCAAATGGCACACTTTCCAAAACAACAATAGTCCTGATGTATTTATAACATGTAGCTATACAATAAAAATACTGTAGAACATACGGGTATTTCCTTTCATTGAAGCAGTCCTCTTAGAAATAGTTTAAGGGAGCTTTAAAGTAACCTTCTACATTTCATTTTGAAAAGAAGGAGGGAAGAGAAAATTTCCACATTGTGGATTCAGTCAGGCGGAGGACATGACTTGTGCAATCCTAATAAATCAGAGCATTCCCGTGTGGCAGAAGCAACAGGGGAATAGTGTAAGAGCAGTGCTGCATGTTGACCTAAGCAAGAGCTTATCGAGAAATGATGTCCTCTTAAACAGACTCCTGTAGAGATGTTCTGCATTTCCTCTGACAAATTGTAAGTGCCCTGACTATAACATTCCTAACAAAATAGGGCTGATTTAGCAATGCACAAACTGCCCATTATCCTACTGCATAAAAAGGCCATTTAAAGCAAAGCCTTAGGACACTGGCCCATTGGAAACTGTACATCTGAAAAATTACCCCCATCTTGTGCCACCAAAGCTGTTAACTACCCTAGGGAATAAACCTCATTTACAATACAGACAAATGTTAACTTTAATGAGTTTAAAAACTGCCATTTTTCTTGCATGACTTTGATAACACTTGAAATCTTAAGCAAATACTTTGGCTATTTTTTCACCTGGAATATCATCTAGCTGATACTGCCACCACATTTGTTTTCAGCTGCCCTTGTGTTTCCTTCATTCAAGTCATAATGCTGTGTAAAAGTGCAATTAAAAAGTACATGCACTCCAAAACAATGCTGGAAAGATTAAACAATCTATTTTAACAAACCATTTCTATCTGAAAACTTTGCATGCCAAGATTACTACTTGTCATTATCTTCCCAAGAGATGGAGTACCTTTTTAAAAAGTATCTCTAATGAGATCTACAAATCTATGTGCAAGACAGCTTACTTTATTGTGTTTATAAAGATAAAAAATATTTTAAACAGGTTATGGCTCTTGGGACTGATAAAAACACAATGGGGGTAAGGTCATTCAGAAATGTTAATAAAAGTTTTCATAAAATATGATGACTCTCAAGGAGTAATGTTTGGGCATGAAAAATAACTATGAAAGTATATTTCCTGTGATGGTAAACACTCAGGTTTTCTATACCTAGTTGACTCTCCAAATCCTTCATTTGCTCTGTTAGTAGACTTTTATAGCTGTTTGATTACCCATCTGGGATGGTGTTACTATTAGCTGATGTCGCATCTTTGCCTGAACTGCACCCATTCTTTTACAAGTTTCACTGAAAGAGAACACTCACCTGCTTCGGACATTAAGTCCTTATTTTAAGCTCTTAATCTGTCTGCCAGTGAGTGATGTCCAAAACTCTTTATCCTAGCCATACAAGAGCAAAATCTGTTCAAACCCTGCAAGAGTGATACCTTTCTTTTCTCACAGCATAGTTTTCACAACAAGAAATTGCAGGAAATATGGCAAGGACAGGTGACATTTCTGAACCTAATTCTGTACCAGTAAAGTGTCACACCATGCTTATACTCCCTATCAACTTCCGTTCGTTTAGCCTGGTGTTCTGTTGCTACCTATCATTAGCCACAACCTGAAAGGAAATGCTTTTTTCCAAGTAGAATTTCTTAGACAAGTCAGATTACCTTAATGAAATAAACATCAAATATTGGATTTTCATGTTCAGATGAAGTACTTAGGAAAAAGCCAATGCCCTTCCTATCATATTTTCCCCACCTGTGACCAGCTTTTAAGAACAACAACTTAAGAACAATTTCTATATACACAGAAAACAGGCCTTCAAACATGTAACTCCATTAATTGCAGGCTATCAACACCTATGTGTCTGTTCAATACAGACACGTGGTTTTGACTGTAGGCAAAATTTTGTTTCAAAAACTGTTACTAAGTATTTAGTGATATAAAATTAATTTGGTAAGTCAGGTAACACGTTTTACCACATTAAAAACAATAAAACAAATGGAGATATAAAAAACATTCAGAGCACTAGCAACTGATTATTGTGTCAGCCTTGTATGCAAAAGATGAGAGAGATTCCCAAAGTTGATTCTGAAAGTACTCTGTGCACAAACACACCAACTTAAAATGAAATGGTGAATGTTGATTAGTTTGAGACTCATAAAACTGATATTTCAAAACAAACTAAAGTCATGCAAATAACTATAATATTTCAGTTATGTAATTTATATAGGTTTTGGGGGGAAAGAAAAATTTAAATAAATTTAAAAAACAGGTCTTGGTCAAAAGCACAAGAGGTCTGAGTTTACAAAACTGCGGTTGCTAACCTGGCTAATATAAAGGTATCCTTTTTAAGCTGTTCACATGAACACCAAGTTTCAGGCCCTGCATCTCAACAAGAATGCAAATATTTTAGCAGCAGAATAGAGCCATTCTGTTAAAGACCTCAGAAATTCATATCATATAATACAATCAAAACATGGAATTATTACACAAAAATATTATTGATTAATGGATCATCTTACATACAGTTAAATGTACATTTTTGTTTAATATTTTATTTATCAACATTTCTACAGTTTAAATACCTTTATATTAGCAAGAAGATTGTATACACAACCTTTGTTCCATGAAAAATCTCTAATTTGAAGAGAACAGATCTAAGATTAGCTAGGCAAACACTATTTATTCATTTCCTTCTAAAGAATTGGGAAAAATTCATCCAGAAAAATTAATATAGGTATGTTTTAAGGTTAATCAACCACAGACTCAGAAGTCAAGAAATGCAATTTATGGTGTATATGCAGCTTTTATTTTTTCACACATCTTTTCAGAAATAAAGAATAAGACAAAAAAAGTAAGCAATATAAAATATTAACACTTTGCATCAATCTCAAATTTATTACTAGTCAGCAGATAGTGATTGTATGTCTTATTCCAGTTACAAAGCCATTTACTTGGTCTGCACATTTCTCTGTAAACCCAGGTTTGATTCCCAAACTGAGATGCTCTATCTATATCCCCACACAGAAACTACTGAAAGACACGTTTTATAGAAAAAATCTGTAGGAATTACAGTAGTGTGGAGGATTGCTTTTCCTGTATATTATTTTATTTTTCAGAAGGCAGAAAAGGCAGGGTGAGGATCCTCAGTTACCGTGTGCCAGGTTTGCCTCAAGCTACTTTGTTTTTTGCTAAAGAAGTTGTGATGGTGAAGGACACCGAAAGAAAAGGGGTAGAGCAGTAGCAGTAAGAGATTAGGACAGCAAAAGCAGAGCAAACCATAGATTTGTATCATGGGCAAAGTTTCGTTACTAGAAAGATCTCTATAAATATATCTAGATGCAAGATTTAGCAGACAGAAATAGGCGCAAGCAGTGCAACGGTATCACCAAGTTGAGTGAAACCCATTCCAGGTTCCTCCTGGTTTCCCACTGGGGAGGTAATCCCCAACTACAAGGTTTCATTGCCCTTCCCAAGCCATCAGGCCATGCAACAGCTTAGACAGCTCAATTGTTTTAAAATAAAAGCTAGAGCACTGTACTAGCAAAATTTTATACCACCAAACTATTATCAAACTCTTAATACGACAACATCTGTATTTTACACCGTGGTCTATATGTAAAGCCACATTCTGACAGTCAGGACACAGACCTGAAGTGGGTGAGGTATGCGAGTGCCATGTCCTACTGTACTGCCTCCTTATCAGTGCGTCTTTAGAGAGAAGTGGTCCTAAACAGCCTTTGTGCACACTTGGAAGGGATACAATGGGCAATGCAACTTTTGCTGGCCTGGTTCTGTCAGCCAACATGTAGCAGAGAGAGATGTTGTGAACCTTATTTCTGCCTCCCCCATCTCCTGGAGATCATCTATCCTAACACCAGTGCTGATTTCAAATAGCCTTTGCCCTCAGGGATGATAAAAATAAAGACAAAAACCAAAGCAATTCAGAGCAAACATTGGGAAGGCTACTTGCGCTTGTTCTCATAGGCATTGCAGTAGTTTTCTAAACCTTTATCTTTTACTGTAAGCTCACAGAAGCAAAGACATTGCACTACATTTCTTGTTCTTTTCAAAATTACAAGAAAGTACACAAAGCATCAGTATAGCAAATTCACAGCCACAACTCCATCCGTGTGTTTTGGAAGCACATCTGCATTAGTTTGTGGTCAGGTACAATTTAAAGCAACGTCAGTTCAAAATTACACTAGTTGCCAAAAATTCTTAGATGATGTTGGTGCAGGCCTCTCGCAAACACGCGTCATCTCCTCTAACCACAGGACAAGAATCAGACTGATATAACAGAACCATTTAGAGGTTGAATCCACCAGTTTTATGACAGCTCAGTGCAAAGTTTCTGTACTAGACCAAGGAGTTGAGCCCCTGTATCACCAGGTACATCACAGCAGTGTCCAAATTAGATGAACTGCTTAATGCTTGTCTAACCTTTTCTCATTTCCAAATACTTCTCAGGCCAAAGTGTGCATTTCTTCTAGTCTTTTGTTTAAGATAATATGTATATATGCAGTGTCACCTAGCTTCCTTAGCCTCTGACAAAACCAGCCAGAATGTAAATAATACAGAGATAGATACTCATGATCTGTGTTTATGCAGACTGAACAGACACGGCAGTAAGTGCAAGTTTAGCTTTTGTTTCTAGAACCCATGTCAGAGGTTTGAAACTGCCCCCAGAATACAACAATGTTGTTTTGCATATTTTATTTTTCAAATAGAAGTATGCATTATTTTGGTGTTAGAAAGGATTTTTGTGGTCTGTAACAAAACACTGAGACATAGAAAGGAACTGCAGATTACTGACTGTTAGCCTAAGGATTTATAAAATGCAGAAATAAAAACTTCATGAAATAAAGTTTCTCTTGTAAGCTTTGAGTCATTAATAAATTAACAGGATTTATTGGTTGAAATAGATCTCTCTAAGTGTCTGGCATCTTGTTTCCTCCAATACTCACTACTAAAAGCAGACTAAAAAAGTTGCATACCAGTTTTGCTGGGATGAGAGAACAGCTGTTTGATGTTCTGGTTTATAAAAGAGGCCAAGAGAGAGTGTATTTGTTGTGGAATTAATTGGTCCAAATTAAGCACATACTGTTTTTCCAACTTATGGTAGGAATCTATGTGATTTAATAAATATGATAAATAGCTTGTGAGAATAACAAAGGATGATTCTGGGCCACCCCTGTAGTGCACAAACTGTCAGCAGGGTTTGGGTAACTATCATTTCAGCAAATAAAAAAAGGGTAGAATCTGGCGGAGAGAAAATTTGAAATGTTATCTCAGTTTAAAAAATAATCAGCTAAGAACCATTCTGCAAAAATCTTTCCTCCAAAACAGCAACCTCAACCAAAGGAAGCATCTTTACCTCATGAAGAAAAAAAAAAAAAGCACACACAACAACAAAACACCACAAAACAATCGGCTGTCCAATAACAACACATTTTCATTTGTAATATTTAAATTGGTAATGAGGAAGGTGTTTTGTCTGAATTTCCATTTCTTTCAGGGCCTAATTATGAAAGACAGAAAAAAAAATGTGCTATGCACTCTCTTTCACATCTCATTACATTTATTCAGCTTTATTACTAATTCTTTGTTAATATAATTTTCACCCTGGGAACTACATTTTTTGTCTAGTTACCCTGATACATGAAACCCTTAAAGCAGGAAGTCCTTGATCACCACATCATATTTCTCATGGTATTTTAAAATGACACTCACCATATTGTTAGAAGCAGGTTCTATCAGCAGGCTGCTCTCTGGAGGTGTTCTTTCTCTCTCTCTCTCAGGTGCCTTAAAGAAGTTTTATCTAGCATGGTGGCCTAGAGAGACAGGGAACAGAAAGAGAACCGAAATGCTCATGTAGGTGTACAATCTATCCCTTCCCACCTCAGGTTCTGCTGTGGTACACTGTACTTTAGCAGCATGGCATGGCAAATTAAATGATGTGGCAGCAAACTTTAACCCCCGGTCTCTTAATCCTGCCACTTGTTAGAGATGGAAACCGAAGAAGCATTTACAGCATCTACAGTTAGTTTATACAAGTTCAGTAAGCAGGTCCCTTAAGGAGCTAAGGAGGAAAACTGCAGCAAATGTGCATGCACTCACAATGAAATACCAGCCCAGAGGACAAGCGCTGTAATCCCACCAATGATGTTCCAAACCCATGATGGCTACCAGCCGACAATACCCACAGACCTCAATCCATTTTTATTGTATTCAGGCTGCAGTGTTATATTTCCTGCCTCCCCTTAGCACCACACATACAGTGTACTTGAAAACAAAAATCTATAATATTGATCCCACAATGTCACCACAATTATTCTTTTGAAACAGCCATTGAAAACAAATTACATCTGCACTGCCTTTTCATCCGATTGCTCTGGGTGAGCAATGCTCACTGTAGCCGCTAGCATTTTCAGTGTTAGCACTGTGTCACTAAAGACAGCACAGGAAAAGAAAAGAAAAAAAAAAAATCAGGGAAAAAAAAGAAAGCATCAGTAACGTATTTAAAGGGGGGGCTAGAGGAGAGGGAAGCCATCAGATTAACCAGACCACAAAAAGCCCTTCTAACCTGATGCAACATTTAAGTCTCTTAGTTTTCTGTATGCAAATCAGCATGACACTGGAACTGTACAGTTGCCAGTTTTCCTTCTGATAGCGCATAAGGTTGGCTTTTTCCTGCCCAGTAAGCCAAATACAGTTGTTACACTAATTAAATTGACAAAGATTCAAAGAGGGTTTCATTTTCAGGTAGTCTATTTAATACCTTGTGATGACAAAAAGTATTATTTGAAGCAACATGATTTTAGCCTCCTGTAACATAATTCTATTGACAAACTGTAAGACTTTCTTGACAAGGGAGAAGTGATTAACACAGAAGTGATGACTGTGGAACAAACCCTCCCATTCAGATTAAAACAGTGATAGGACCAAGCTCAAAGGAATCTGTCCAGAGAAAGCAGAGGTCTTTTGACACAAATAGCAGGAATATCCAGGCAAGGAAGAAAGGAGTGGGAGGGAGAAAAGCCCACCTTCTTTAATTCCAGTTTTCCAATACTTATTAATTTTTATCCCAGTAATAGTTTTGCTCACAAACATGAATCATCATATCAATGAAACTGTAACAACCCCCATAGCATACACAAACCAGCATAATTTTATAGAGAAAACCCTGTCAGCAAATGCAAACTTTCATGTGCTCATTAGTGGTCTGGTTTGGAAAAATATATACCTCCAACAATTAATTTTTTTGCCACCATGATGGTTGGCCAAGGGAAAGTGCTTTTGTAAAGCTGTGACCACACAAGTCACAGTGGTGGGTTCCTGCAGCGGGGAAACGATAACTTTGGAGTATTAAGAAAACCAATAGCCTTGTTGACATGAACATGGGAGTCTAACCCCTGAAGCCTCCTGATATGAAGCATTGATTTTTCTGTCTGGGTACAGTTCTAAAGCCATTCATTCTCTATGGTCAGGACTCACAGGGCCAGAGGAGGAGGGGGAAAAAAAAAAATAAAAAAAAAAATCTGTTCTTTCCACTTTTACCTCCAGGCAAAGCTGAGGAATAAATTCTACATTTTGAGGGATGATTTGTTCAAGCCATGTTTAGTAGAAGCTTATTGCATAAAAAAAACATTTTGTTTCCTTGACCCTTGCAACCTGTGACCACTTATTCTTTTGTGCACCTTCTTCACAAGATAACAGCAGGGGAAAGTGCCTAGAGAAAGCACCCCTGGTTACTTGTTATTCTCCAAATAATATCACCAAGCTTACTTATTATTCCTCAAATAATACTGTCATGTTCACTTGTCATTCCTCAAATACCACTGCCAGCTGACTTGTTATTTCTCAAATGCTTCCATGCCTACTCGTTATTCTGCCTCATGTAATTACTACATCCCTTACTTGTTATTCCTTCTCATATACCACCGCTGGGCTGTACTTGGTTATTGCTCATGTACTACTGATACGCCTTTTTGCTATTTCTTTTTTACCACTTCTTCAACATGTTGTACGTCTTTGAGAAAGGAAATAATATTATCATTCTGTATATTTTTGCAACCCATACGCTGACTCCCTGTTTGCTCTGCACCCTCACTGTGTTCATTTAGCAGCTATTGTAAATACACACTGAAAAACACCAAACCCTCTTGTGGAAGAAATAACAATTCCACACTCTGGAGTGAGAGCAATGTGTTCCATTGACTTTAAAAATTAAAAATAAATCAATTAATTAAAAAAAGAAAATTAAAGCGATGATAAAGAAAATAATCACAAGTTTTCCTCTCCCCACCAGGACGTGGTGAACAACCACACAATGAGACGTTTCCTATTCCGGTGACAGAATGCTGAGCCAGTTTTTGTTGTTTGTCTCTTGTTTTCAAAGAAACAAAGCGACAGCATTAGACAGGAGATGCCAGTGTTACAGGAGACTAATGTTTGGACACTGAACTTGCTCTCCCTGTCAGCTGGCAACTATTTAATTGATTTTTTAAAATGTAAATAAATATTCAAATGCAATAACACACAATCATCTCTAAGGGAAGCATAAAATATCAATGCCTACAAACAGGCTGGCATCTTTATGCAGGTGTATATGTACACATATACACTCCAAAAACAACAAAATAAATGCCCCTGAACATTTATCTTTATAAATCTCTGATAGAGTTCACACTCTTTACACATAAGCACGATAATTTTAACAAATATATGTCCGTCTATACACACATACACAGATTAATCCAAGACAATCTCCTGTGTTCTGCAATAGTAACTGTGTGTGTATAGACAGTTGCAGAAGTATGCTTATATTATGTTACAGTATGAATATGTTCGTATATTTATTATTAAAATACTTACTGTTCTGCCTTTTGAAGTAGATGGACAAATGATTTAAGAGTAAGAAATAGACTAGAAACAAAATTAATGCAAATAATGTGTTGATTTTTTTTTTTTAGCTTGATTAGCCAAGCCAATGGAAAATTCTAGAAAACGTATACAATTATTTTAACTGTCATAGACTGGCAATTGTAATTGACATGATTTGTACGAGATGCAGTGTAATAACTGAATATATTAAAAAAAAATCTCATGGCTTGATTACCAGGAGAACATTACTAGTGCCACAATATTATTAACAACACAATTATCATGGCATCCCTAGGACACGCTCTTAGCACTTCAATGCATTAGCGAACCTTTGCTAACGAAGAAAAAATTAAAGTACAGCAAATTTCAAAGCACCAGTTGTACCCAACATCATTAAAAATTTATAAAACTTCCCTTGAACATGACAAGTGTTTGGTTTAAATGAAGATCAGCCATAAGAAGGAGCAGAAATCTTGTTATTCTTTGTCTCTTTCACTCCCTCTTTTTCTCTTTCTCTCAGACCTCCCCCAACCACCACCACCTCAATCCAGCTGAAATATGTAACCATTACAGAGTGACAGTTTGACACACAATGACCTGTCAGAACATTCATCTCTCAATGTTTTATTTTAGTGAGGAGCCAAACTGCAGAAAAAATAAGCAAGTTGTTTCAAGGCTTGGAATGAGATCAAACATTTCTGGCATCCCCACTTACCAGACCTTTGATTTACAATGGATCTGTCAGAGGCTGATTAGACAGTGTGTGTTTAAAAACCTATAGATGTTCCACAATTGCACAAGCTCTCCCCTTCCCTTCACAGAGAGCATTTCTGCTCTTTGTTTGAATGGAGAGAATAAGCCAGGTTACCTTGCAGAACCTTACACCTTGCAAGTGCAAAACACCACATGCAAAACTGCAGGCAGCTGCAATTAAATCTTTTAGGTAGGAGTGTTCAGATTCTCTACTAAAAGAAAGCTGTAGCTCTCTGCACTCTGCTATATTCGTTATGCCAATTTCTATTACCTTTTCCTTCCAGGCCTAAAGTTATAATAGTCTGCAGAGAAAATATACCTAGGAACTGCTGCAATTTCCACATATTTTCAATAATGTTCAAAGGCAACATGCAGCTAAAAATTAGTCAGACAAAAAAGTGCAGGTGGCTAAAAATACTCCCACACTGTAACATTTTTTGCTCATAATTGCAACTAAGGGAGAAAAAGGCAAGAAATATATTGTTTCTATTTGTACCTAGAATGGTTGCAGAAAGAGCAGCAGGATTTGTGCCTGCCATTAGAATGTGTAATTCCTTAATACTATGTTGCGGCACATGGTTCATTGTAGCAAATTATGAATACATGTGTTTGAAGAGCTTGGGTAGTAAATTTGGGCTTTGTACATCTACTGCAATGCCCAAATCTGACAAACGTAATTTATGTAATATTAATTTAATACAGTATTATGAAATTAGCTCACTGTAGTAAAGCAGTAATTTTTAAATGAAGGACAATACGACGAAGTGAAAACAAAATAAACATTAGCATTTTGTGAAAGGTAGAACAAATCTTCCAAAAGTCTGGTTTGTAATTTATTATAATGCAGTGTTTATGACTTCCAGTATATTTAAGACATGGCATCCTTTAATGGTATAGTACAAATACAATGCTGTTCAGAATGATCCCAATCTTTCAGCTTCTCTCATGCAATGCTCTCAATTAATTTAAGAGAGACTTTTAAATGAATACTGCCTCTGACTAAGGTGGCAAGTTGGAACTCTGGGATCTGGTCCCCACGATGCTCCTTATGGGTTCAGCCCTGCACTTGCTCCATGCGGAAAATTCTGATCAAGTTGATAAGACTGTAGGAACATAGGCTATTACTCTGCATGTGAGACTACTCAAGATATGAAATTATATTTTTCATATCCATATGTGTTACCAGGAAGAGAGAAAGTGATAAAAGCATTGCAATGTGAGCTTCTTAGCTTCTAGGAAATTGCATATGTTGAAATGTGCAATTCGTTCCCCCCACCGCTGAGGGGAATTAGCTGGTTGCAGCAATTTGGGGGAATTTGGGGCAAAAAAAAAAAAAAAAAAAGCAGCTGTTGAGGTCATCCCCCAGTGACGTGCATCACAGAAATGACGCACAGTTTCTGATTTCAACTTTTTGAGCCAAAAAAGGAGCACAAAGAAAAATGTCTATTAGTATTTTAAGGTTGCAGAGGATTTGTGTTATACTTCCCCTTTAAAAAGATATCTCCATTGAGAGATCCATGTAGGCATTTCTAATACATCTCTGGTAGGTCAGAATAACAGAAATTGTCACCCCAAAATAAAAAGTCCTTTGTCTCAGTCAAGGCCTCATTTCTAATATTTAATTTGGGTTGTTGTTTTGGGGGTTGGG